>NC_046154.1:218444795-218659795 GCF_011064425.1 Rattus rattus
TAGGTTATTGCATTACCCTGAAATAATAAATTGTAACATGGTAGACCTTGAATGATTCCATATATGCTTTTTGAAAGGCAGGGTTTCCATACACTCCTCTGATGTGTCTCTAGATGTCAAATTGTTTGCTGCTGTCCATGATATATAATTTCTTATTTTGTTTGTTTGTTTTTGTTTCTGTTTATTATTTTTCATACAATTTATTTTGATGAATGTGTTTTTCTCTCCCTATATCCTCTCAGATCACACTTCCTGATTTCTAAAGGTATATTCACATTGATAAGTATGGATTATAAATAGCAACTTGAGCCCAGATAAGAAATGCCAAAAGCAGATAATTGTTTTAGTCCATTTAGTATGACTTAGTGTTCCAGAACATACTATTTGTATTAGAAATAAGTATGTGCTAGTTCAGGATTCAACTATAAAGACTAAAACTGTAATTTAAATGGGAGCAGAGAGATGGCTCAGTTAAGCCCTTACATTAAAGGGACAGCACAGAGTTCAAATCCCTGAGACCATGGAAAAATCAGAGTATGTTCACATGTGTCTATACTGCCCAGACTATTGAGAGTAGAGGGAGGAGGGTAGCTGTGATCTGCTGTATGTCAGCAAAACAAAAATTAAAAACCCTGTGTAACTGTAAGTACAGGTGCATCTGCACAAACATACAAAATAACATACACATATATACATATAAAAAGAAGGACACATTATATGGTCTGTGTATGGAGTAGAGAGAGAGACAGAGAGAGATAGAGAGAGATAAATACAAAGGGAGACAGAGAGACAGAGAGAGGCAGAGAGAGAGGAGGAATGGAGAGAGAAGGGAATATAAGCAGATTGATAGTTATATACACATATCAGTGGTAATACATATTATTATATAAACATAAAAAAATAACTTAATTAACTTATCAAAACTTTGACATTTTGATGAGCTGGCAGGAAAAAACTACATGGAAATATGTATCTGAGTCCTCCTAATGTATTAGATACCCAACTTGAGTACCAAGCGATAGTAACCACAGGACTTTCAGACATTGAACCAAAAAGGCAACATCCCAGAACCTTGGTAATTTTTAATTTTTTATTTTTCTTTTTTATTAACTCTGAGTATTTTATACAAATTTCGAGTGCTATTCCTTTCCATTTTGGGCAAACATCCTCCTTCCTTATGGGTGTCCCTCCCACCCCTCCCCCCATACGCCCTCCCCAACAGTCTAGTTCATCATTGGGGCCCAGCCCCAGAGGGACCGAGGGCTTCCCCTTCCACTGGTGGCTTCCATTAGATATCTACTGCTACCCATGATTTTGGCTGTGTGTCTCTCAGAGTTTGCATCTACATCCAGCTCCCGTCAGCCTGCACTTTGTTTATCCATCTTGTCTAACTGGGTGATGTAGTATGGGTCAGCAGGCTCTGAATGGCGTTCCTAGTCTCTGTTTTAATCTTGCTTTCTCCCCTGCCAAGGGTGTATTCTTTAATCTCTTTAAAGAAGGAGCAAGTATCTACATTTTGACTAATCCGCCTTGAGTTTCATTTGTTCCCTCAGGGCATCTAGGTAATTCAAGACGGCTAATAGTTTAATGCCATCAAATGAGTGCATACCATGTGTGTCTTCAGATTGACAGCCCATCTAGATGATATTTTCCAGTTCCAACTATTTGCTCACTAATTTCATAAGAAGTCATTATTTTTGACAATGAGTAATATCTCCTATCAAAAGGATGTACCACATTTCTGTATCCATTCCTCTGTTAAGGGCAGCATTCAGTTCTTCTGTGCTTCATATTATGTACAGCTTAATGATTACAGTGGAGCACGTGTCTATGATAAGGTGTTGGGGCATGGGTATATGCCCAGGAGAGGTAGTAGCTGGACCCCTCAGGCAGTTCAATGTCCAATTTTCTGAGGAACCTCCAGATTGTTTTCCAGAACGAAGTTGTACTCAGTCTGCAACCTCTACTCAACAATGGAGGAGTGTTCCTCTTTCTCCACATCCTCTCCAGCGATCTAAGCTGTCACCTGAGTTTTTGATTCTCAGCCATTCTCACTGCTGTGGAGAAACCTCGTAATTTTTGAGGAAATGGCTAGAATGTTCACAGAGATGGAATCTGAGAATTATGAGAAGATATGGCTCAGGACATCTATGCGTAGAAGAAAACAGAAATTAACTGAGAGGTTATGAATCACTTCAGACAGAACGCCACCTCGCTCATTAGCAAGTTAGAAATCTAGTAACTAATATTTCACACTTAATATTCTTTCTTGCCTCATATCAAATTCAAATCCCTTTAATGATGGATATACATATGCACCTTTCAAATGTTATCCCCTCTCCTGGTTTCCTCCAGAACCCTCCTGAATGCCCATCCCTCCTCCCTCCGCTGCAGGAGAATGCTTCCCAGCCCATCCACTCACTCCACCAACCCACCCATCCACCGACTCCCACCTCACTGCCCTGGCATTCCCTGACAGTGAGGAAATCAACACCAGACCAAGGACCTTCGCCATTGATGTATGTTTACAGATAGCTGTATCATTCGGAAGAAGGAAACCCCCGCCCTTCAGTCCTTTCTCTAATCTCATCCATTGGGGGACCTCAGTTCTCAATCCAATGCTTTGGCTGTGAGCATTGCCTCTTGCATTGATGACAGAGCTCTGGCAGAGCCTCTCAGAAGATTGCCCTAACAGGCTCCTGTAACAAGCATTTCTTGGCATCAGCAAATGTGTTTGGGTTTGCATTGTATATATGAGATGGAACACCAGGTGGCACATGTCTCTGGATGGCCTTTCCTTTCAGTCTCTTCTCCAAATCCCTGTACTCTGTAGAGCAGGAGCCATTCTGGGTTGACTCTGGAGATGAGTGTGCAGCCCCATTGGCCCAACCTGGGGCTTTGCCTAACCTCTGGATGTGGTCTCTACAGGTTCTTCCCTCTCTTCTCTGTTGGGCATTTCCAGCTACTCATCCCTTTTGGGCCCTGGGATCCTCTTGCTTTCCTTGGCAACTGGGACTGGTTGGTGGCTGCCTCGAGTTCATCCTACATTGTTAAACCTCTCTGTTCAAATTCCTGTCCTTCTGTATATCATCCCTGTCTCCCTCCTCATATCTGGTCCTGCCCCACCTTCTCCCCTCCCACTCCTCTCTTCTTCCCAAGGTTCACCCACCCTCTACCCACCGTGAGTATTTCCCTGTGTCCCTCTTCTTCTTCCATCTGCAAGGTTATTCAAACATCTCAGCCTGTCTTTCTCTTTTCAACATCTACCAAAGTAAATCTCATTTTTGCTATATTTTTCAATTTTAAAACAATTTCTCTTATTTCATTAACTTATTAGTAGTAATAACTCATTTACTTATGTCCCTTGATAACTACCTTTTCCCATAAATTTCTTCTCAAACCCTGAATTCAGTTGTGACAGTTTTCTAGAGCTAGTCAAAAATGCCAACACTATGTTTTCGTAATAACTTTGAGTTAGACTTACATCATGCCCCATTTGTAAATTGGATATTAGTAATATTGTCTCATAACAATGCTGCCAGTGAGTCAATAATTACTACGTTAAATGTGTGATCCGTGGTAGTTATAAACTTCATGTAATTTGCTTTTGCTGAAAAATGGAGGTTAAACCATTAACCTTCGTGTCTACCACAAGATTGCAAATGGACTGAACTTAGGCTGTGAAGAGAAATCAAATGAGATACAGAACATGCACGCATTTAGTATAGTGTGTGTAGGACACTAATCGACTTCACAAATATAAAACTCCAACATTCTACTTTAAAAATTGTGGAAAAATCTAAAATATGAGATGCCATTTTTCAGGAGAATTCATATGTGGTTTCGTCCTCCTCATTCTCCTGTCTACTTTTTCCTTTTTCTATTGCTTGCCATAAATTGAAAATTACACATAACATAATTGGACCATATCCTTTCCATCATCTTATTGTGGATTCCTACTTTTAAAAGATTTGCTTTATATATACTCATAGGTAATGTTTAGTTGCCTCCATTTTAGAAACACATGTGTTGCTGCTCGTCAGAGGACAAAAGTCAGTGATGGATGCTCTGGTTCTGTAGTTACGCAGTAGTGTAAGCCAACTGGTGTGGGTGGAGGGAACCAGAGGAATCTTCTGAAGGAACAGCAAGTGTTCTTTATCACCCAGTCATCTCTGCAGGCTCCTCCTTTCTCTCCTCCTCCAAAACAGCCCTCTGCTACTTTTATGCTTAGGACCTCAGACCAGCCCACATATGCTCTTTGGTTGGTGGCTTCATCTCTAAGAGCTTCCTTGAAATAATGTTCTACTACTAAAAATGAGGACATCATGAATTTTACTGATAAACAAATGGGACTACAAAATATCATCCTTAACGGGGCAACTCAGACCAAAAAGGACATGCATGGTATGTACTCACTGATAATTAGATATTAGCCAAAAAGTACAGAATACCCACGATACAAGTCAAGACCCAAGTAAGGATGCTTCAGTCTCACTGAGAAATGGGAACAAAGCAATCATGGGATGCAGCATGAGGGAAGGACTTAGATAGGAGAGGGGAGGGGGAAGATAAAGGGGTAAAATCAAATTAAGGGGGAGACAGAAGAGAAGCCCAAAGGACCAGGAGGATAAATAGAATTATGCAACTGCCAGTTTGGGGTCTGGGATCTGTAGGAACCTCTAGAAAATCCAAGAAACCAGAAAGTGAGAGAAAATGAGACCTATCAAGACTCAGTTTAGAAGACATCCAAATAAAACCACCCTCAGAAGTTAGACAGGACCCTACTGAGGACAAACATCAACCTAGATTCAAGGCTTGACTCAACGTTTTCCTGCTCAAAGAAATGGTAGGTAATAAAATGGATAGAGACTGAAGGAATGCTGCCAGTGATCAGCCCAAATTGATCCATCCTATGGGTACCCCAAACCCTGACACTATTACTGATGTTACGTTACGCTTGCAGAGAGGAGCCTAGCATGCTCTCATTTGAGAGGCTCTACAAGCAGCTAACTGTGAAGCATGCAGATACTTACCATTGGACTGAGGTCAGTGACCATTATGGAAGAGTTAGGGAAACAGTTGAGGAACTGAGGGCTGGATAACCCAGAGAGGAACAATTAATACACACAGTGTCATCTTCAATATAAACAAATCCAAAGATTTTGTTTCCATGTGTGTCTTTCATTTAATTCATAAGTTTATTCTTTTCATTATACTTTTCCAGTGTATTCCCTCCTGCTACATTTTTTGTCCACAGCAAACATCAGAGAATCTTAATTCAGGATTTTCTCCATCATCTTTTGTGGCACGGCCTATGGGTACTTTTCTTTTTATCTATGATCAATGGGAGAGAAAAAACAGCTTGAGAAGGCCGCAAAAGTGTCAGTTAGCAGTAAGCTTCCACTGTTTGTTTCAAGTTTTGCCTTGATTTCTTTTCAATAGTGGACTATGTAATGTAGAAGTGGAGCTAGATTAAAGCTATCACAGCACACAGAAATCCAAGTCAGAACAAGTTAAGACAGAGAGTAGGATGTTGCTATGAAGATCTAGCTATCTTTTCATTGTTTTCATGTTCGCTAAGTTGGTTTTGTTTCTGTTTCTTATTTGCTCAGATGGATATTATACATCTGAAATCTAGATTTACTTAATTTTACAAAGACAGTATTAGGGAATTATGTAGAAGCAGCATTTCTGTCACAGAAATTACCTGACCACAGGGAGTTTAGGATACTGAATTACAATATCAGTGATGCTGTTTTCATCACAGTTGATTATGGGAAAGAACAAGTCGTGGCACTAAGCCAATTGTTCAATATATTCTCAAACAAATTCTGCTTTGTAATAACAATTTGACGTTCTGAGATAACAGTCACCAACCGAACTGAGAGGGTTTAGACACGCAGGCTGGCTGCACGGCTGGCTCTTGGTTAGATTTGAGGAGAACGTCAGAGAATGCTGCTTATTCAATGTGGATTGGCTAATGAGCTTCAGAGTTAATACACAATTTTGTAGCGTCACAAATAATCTGTCCTAGATTGTCTGTACAGAATATGATGCAAAGAGAAGCTTCCACGGTTAATCTAATCTGTGTTGATGGGGGTCAAACCTTGATTATTCAATTACGGCCAAGAATCTGGAGCACCTGCCTGGCTGCTCAAGGTCTTCTCATTCAGGTGTACCTGATAATCACAGAGTTGGCTAGGCTGTTAAAGTATACATTATGGAATTTCTGCAGTGTCCTTTCTGCAGCATGTTATTACGATTGCCATTAAACATTATACCCAATTCAGTGTGGTAATAGAAGGAAATTTTAAAATTATCTCACACACATATTTAGAAGTGCAGAGTTTGTCCTTTCTAAGAATTTTCCTTTAGAAGAGAATTGGACAAAACCGTGGTGGAGTGGAAAATTTAAAAAAAAAGAAATAATTTATTTTAACTTAGGGAAGTAATAAAGGAACTGTGTTTATAAATTGAACATTCTAGGAGTCATAAGGGAAATCTGAATGAAAAGCCTCAACCTGTAGGGAAGAATTTTCTTTAGGAATGAGTGATATGAGGATTCTTCTGGTTGTTGCAAACAACTTTGGAAATAATTTTGGGAAAATACTTTTATTTGCAAAGAGATTATTATTAGAATTCCAGGATTCAAATATAAAATGAAATGAATATGAAGAAGCTAATTATTTGAATAAATAAAATATTTTACTGGTAAGTATATTATTTCCATGATTTGCAGTTTTTTAATTGTGGTTAGACAAATAGAAAACATTATTTTATCACTGCAGTTAATTTGAGGAACTGAAAGCAAATGCTTTTACATAACAAGTTGTTTACAAATGTGTTGTATTAAATAGAAGAACTCCAAATTTAAGGTTCCAATCAATAGTTGCCCATCTAGATACCTGTATTCCAAGGTTTGCATTTCAATATAGCCCAGTAATTCCTGGTGCTTAACTTGTTCTCCTTTGGATTCCTTGGTTATATATTGCTGAAACAGCCTGGGAAATTAGAAAGGTCCTTCTGCTCTTTCTAGAGTGCTGTTCGTGAGCTATGTTTTTCATACAGCATGTCTGTAAGGTCTTAGAGCTTTGCACTAACCCCTTGACTTTCTCATACATCTTTCTACCTATCTCTCTATGCATTTGCTTTGGTATTAATGGATGAGTTAGTTAGTTAGTTAGTTAGTTAGGTATTTAGTGAGTCAATAAATAAGTATTTACTCAGGTTTTTTCTCAGATTTTAATACCACCATGTTGATTTTATAAATTTTTTTCCATGATATTATTTTGTTTTATTACACTTCATGCACATCCTTGGTTTTCACAATGCCCATTATCACCAATATTACAAAATGCAATAAAAAAGTCTATATCCAGCTGTTACAATGATTTTATTGTTTATTGTATGTCCTGTCTATTATGAAAAATAGAAACTTATTTTCTTCTGGGCACTAGGACGTCTAAGGTTGAGGCTTAGACATATGTATTGATTTGTTGAGTATGTTCAGGATGTTGCCTGAGTGTATTCTCAAATGAAAAAGAGGCAAAACATCTCTGTTGTGCTATATTATTAATTTTATTAACTTTATTTATGAGAACGGAGCAGTCATGCCCCAATACTGTTCACCTTATCAACTTGGAAATTAGGTGTATTTGGAGGGGTGAGGGATCACATACATTCTCACCTTAGTGACACTGTAAATCATGAATATATTCTTTCCTTGCTGTAAGATGTCTTGTTCTATTAACATTATGGCATGAATATTTCCCACCAAGTTCATATTCAGAAAACTTAACCCCAATGTAATGGTGTGGGGAAGAAGGACCTAATAAGGGGCAATAGGGTTTAATATTATTAGCACAGGAATGGATTAGTATCTGAACAGTGCACTCATGTATAAAATGAGGTCAGTGTTTGTCTCCTGGTTCTAGTGCTCTCTGGCACTCTCTTGCCTGCTGCCTATGCAATGATGTTGTAACACATAGGTATGTTCCAGGTACTTCCTCAGTTACTATGCTGTAGCACTTTGAGAAACTCCTAATATACTTTTTTTCTTTTTAAGGTCCTAGTAATTCATTTTTAAAATCTCAATGATATAATAAGTAAATGCTATAGTCGAAATAAAGAGTCCTTGTAATTTTATATTCTCAGTTCATTTTGACTGCTACCAAATATTGAGTGCATTCGTTACTGTGCTGTTAGGATCTCCAAAAATCACCCCTTTAGAGGAATGAATAATATCATTTTGAATTTTATAATGAATCCAAACAACATGTTTTCTTATTGACTCATAGAGAGTAGTTTTTGAAACTGTCTAACAAAAAGCAGAGAACATCTGATGAATAATTAAACATGTCTACCCCATAAATACATGGGAATCTCTTTTAAATAAGTTTGTGGAACCTATTATGCATTTTATTTGCTAGCCTGTTTAAAAACTTAGCATTCTGAGAAGAGACGTTTTACTCTCTTCTTCAGTGGTGAATTGATGGCATTTAAGGAAGTGCTCTAAAATTCTCAAGGCACAAAATCTTTTTGAATTGAACTGTGAATGTTTCCAATCTATGGTATAAATTTTAATAACTTGACATATATATGTCAAGTGTGGGTGCATGTGAATGTGTTTGTGTATGTATGTATGTATGTATGTATGTATGTATGTATGTATATATCTTTTTGTACATATGTTTCATGAGCCAGAGCATGATGCCACTTGGCAGAGCAAATGCATTGCACAGCTGTGTACTATGGGAGAACAGAAGGCAAATATTGTGTTTTATAAACCTTCTTCACCTTTAATTTTTTTTAAGAGTTTCTCACTGCTCAGCAAGTCCCAGGTATTCTCCTGCCTTTGAACATTCCCATACTTGGGCGATGAACTTGGGCAATCTTTCATGGGATTCTAGCAGTCTGAATTTATATCGTCATGCCACTACAAGCATTTACTTGACTGAGCTATCTTCCATCCTTAGATTTGACATCTTTGAATACCTTATTCTCGATATCATTCTAGAACATTTTAAGTCATTATACCTACTTGAGACTGCTGTTTTTGCATTCTTTCAATCTCCCAAGGCAACTACCATTGTGTACATGATTTTTACAGGACCGATTTTATTTCCTGAACTCTTATCAGCAGCATTATCTCAGAACCACAGCTGATATTGTTGAAGGACCAATGGAGGTGATGCTCTGATCTTATCATTGAATGTGACAAAAGTAAAGTGATGGTTTTTAATACATTGCTTACTCAGCAGGCTACATATTAAATTTTCAAAAGGATGAGAGTTCTTGTTAGAAGTTTCTGATGAATACAGGTAGAACTTCACCACAAAGAGTAGGTCTATAATTTGCTATTTTAGTACATGATGTGCATTTCTTCAGAAAGATGTAGAGGCATTGTTAAAGTGGAGGACATTTTGGGAAATAAAATCAATGTATATACCCCTTTGAGAGTATATGAAAGTTTGTCACGTTTAATATTTTTAAAGCTAGTTGCCTCGGATAGAATTATGTTTGAAATATTGCTTCCAAGTTGGCAGGATCCGGTATTTAAATCCAGTTACATGAACATTTACTGAGTGAGTTCTTGTGAAATATTTGTGTGTATGTGTGTGTTTGAGACAGAGAGAGAGAGAGAGAGAGAGAGAGAGAGAGAGAGAGAGAGAGAGAGAGAGGGAGAGGTTTATTGAAACAGCCATTAAAGGTGGAAAAGAGCATGGTACTTTGGATAGCTGAATGTTGTGGTTGTGATTGTCATTAGAGCACTGTGGAGACCTAGTGAGGCACTAACCATTTCTCGTATGACTGAGGACAGGAACAATGTTCTCAATGTGATCGCTGTTGGGTATCATTGACTTGAAGCCCCAAACCTACTTTAAAATGGTGTTTTGTGAAATGTGAAAGCATTTATTTACAGACACATTGTGGACTTACTGAAAACAAACAAAACACGTGTTTGAGTCACCTAAGCCCTCCTTTAGAACGTCTGCCCTGCAGGAGAAGACTGCAGCATAAGCGGAACTCTAGTACTTTGGAGTTGGAGGCAAGGAAATGAGTTCAATGTCTTTCTTTGCTACACAGGGACTTTTATATCAACCAAGGATATTGGAGAAGTCAGTCTCAAGAAACAACAGCACAACAGACAAGTACAAGAGCAGCTGCCAATAAGTCCAGGAATTCAAGGGCAGCTTGGACGGTATAAGAAGGGAGACGCTGTCTCTTCAGTTTAAAATTTGTTTCGTTTTTATTTTTGTGAATATTTGACTTTTGTATTTCTAAAAGTTAATTTGAAAAAGCATAAGATTTTCATCTAATTGCTTATAATCTAACTGCATTTAAGACTAAAGGTATTATTTCGTATATTTTTTCTCACAAATACAGTAACATTTTAATATATCCTTTTACCATAAAAAGGCACCTGCAAGGGCAGTTCTTTGGTTTTTATCCTAAAAGCCAACATATTTAACAGCGTGAAATATTCAAAGGCAGTGGAGAGCCAAACTTCAGTTTCTTGCAGATTTACTGGGTGGAACAACAGAACGTGTGCACTGTTCATAGAGTCCTTATTATCTTGCCAGTGCAACTTCGGGTTTCTTGCTAGGCCTTATGTATTTTGATCTTTTTTCTTCTCCCCAAATTTGAGCCTGCAAAGGAATGTATTGGTAGATAGTCCTGATAATGAGAGTAAGGCCCGTTTGAGTTTGAATTTGAGGAGTCTCTTCTCTTCAGTTAGAGTTTGTCTATGAAAAAGGGATGGGTGCAGGGGCTGGCCTGCTCAACATGCATCCCTCTCTCACTTTGCCATGAACTGAAACTGAGTCTGCTCCAGCTAACACACCCACTCATTTTCTACGTGGCGGTAGCTTTTACACTAAGGAAATATCTGAAGAAGTCTTATCTCCTGGGAACAAAAAATGTGTGGTGATATGTCAAAGCTGGACTTGAAAAACTTCTGCACTGTTTCCAAAGGGTGGGAATCAAGGGCACATCAAAAGGCAAAGGCCCTTTTAGCTTCCTCCATATATTGTTTGCGTTCCTCTTCTCTCTATTATAATCATGTCTATTTGCTAAAAAGGTTATGCAAAATAAATTAGGCTTTTAGAGCACTGACAGCTTGGCCATAGAGAAAATCTTTCCCCCTCTTTTTTTTTCTTTTTTCACTTTATATGTGAACACCTGCTACACTTTTAATGAGCTTTAAATTATACTTTACACCCATCTAACAAGAATGGATATTCCTCTTTAGTTATAATCAAAGGAAATATCAGAATGACTAGTTGCTATGAGCAACAACTTGTCAAAAAAATGGATACTTCCTCCAGAAACAATATAGATAGATAGGTCCAGGTTGATAGATAGAAAATATGATTTATATTATGTTGAGAGTTATCAATCTTTTAAATGCTCTTGTCTTCTGTGATTTGGGAAGAATTTGTCATTGTTCTGTGGCTCTGACTAGATTATTTTCTTCTATTCTTATCTTTGTTCTTTCGGTCTCCTTGCTTCTTATAGGTCAGAGCAGAAAAATGAAGACTTCCATGACAGTTTCACAGTTTCTAACACATTAAAATGAATAGGCTCTAAATAGAATTCAAAGAGACTTTTGAAACACTGAGATGTAATGTTAATTTTGATGAATTTTTTTCTGATCTCCTGAATTACATTTAAATACGTAACTCATTTCAATGACATTTAGTTGTAGCCAGATTTTATTTTTTATTTTAAAGGACATTTGATATATAATAGAATAAAGAAGGAGGGGGATGAGAGGGAAAAGGAGGAAGATAATAATAATAATAACAATAATAATAATATTAATAATAATAAAACAATAATAATATTAGTAATAATAATAATCAAACACTGACAATGAGTCACTGGTATGTGGCTATTCGCCTCGTGAATTTATGCAAGTGGTTTTAGACATTGTGCTCAATCAGAGCTAATTATTTCCCCCCAAATAGTATGAATGTGATGCCATGTACATGTATGTAAATTGCTTCTGTGGCTGGTGAAAGTGGGCTGGTATGCTGTGTATGCAACAGAGAGGGCTGTGGGAGAGAGGGCCATGGGCGAGAGGGCCACGTGAAGAGAGAATGACACAGGTAGCTGTACCCTGTGAGTTTTGAAGATCCAAGAATCACCACAAATCTATGTACAGGGGACAATGTCCTCTGCTGAGGATGTAATGTGGGGGAACAACTGGCAGTAAACTAAGGGGGGAAGACAAAGAAAGGACACAGGAATACTTGAAATGTTGTCTCTGAGTCACTGATAAACTCAAGGGGAACACGGAAAACAGGGTGCTGCTCATTAGGCAAACCAGAACCATAAGTTGTGTGCCTTTGGCGTTCATATTCAGTCTGGCCTCTGTGAGAGAAGATGCACCTAACCCTCAAGAGACTTGAGACCTCAGCGAGTGGGGAGGTGGGGTGCGGGTGGGGGATGAGGGGGGTGAGTATGGGATGGGGATGAAGTCTGGATTGCAAAAAATGATTAAAGAATAGAAATAAATAAAATTTTAGAAAGAATATAAAAGAAGCCTGGAGGAGGTGGCACACACTCTTAATCTCAGCACTCTTGAGGCACAGGTAAGATTTCTGAGAGTTTGAGGCAAGCCTGGTCTACAGAGCAGGTTCTAGGATAGCCCAGGGCTACACAAAGAGAAACCTTGACTCCAAAACAAACAAAAAATATAAAAATATTCTTTGAATTTGGAGGAACCTTATAAACATTCTGTAAACAGTGCCTTCATCCCAAGGAATGTCCTAACATGGTTTACTTCTCATTCAGAAAATTACTGCGCTGTGCTCTTTATAAAGAAAGGAGATTTAAATAATGTATTTAAAAGTAGAAAAGGCTTGCAGCTTTCTTCTTATCATCTGTAACAGAAACTTCAAAAGGACCATTTAATCCCAAAGCTCCCCAAAGTGTCAGCTATCTAGCCACACTAAGTACGCAAGTCATAAGAGAAGGAAAACCAGAGGTAGGATTTTCCTGAGAGAAAACAGCCAGAAACGCTCTGGGTAGGCTTTCCAGAACTGTTCCTTCTGCCCAGCACAGCTCCAGGTGGATACTGTCTGTGCTGTTTACATTTAGTCAATAGCAATTCTAGCTCTTTATAATTAACAATAGCAATGTAGTGTATACACAGAGAGATTTACATATTTACGTTAGGTATAATCACATCATTAAGTACGTGAAATTATCCTTTATGCTACCTGATTTACTTTTCCTGAAATTAGTTAACATGTAGCAATACAAAAATACGGGAACTAATATTTCTTCTTTTTTCTGGCTTTGTCAAATGTATGTTAAATCTGATGAATGTATTCTTCCACAATTTGAAAGATACCGAAGTCAAAGAAATTTTTATGTTTTTTTGTTTGTTTGTTTGCTTGCTTGATTGATATTGTGAGTAACCCTCTATGTTCACTAAACAGTATTCAAGTTTTACACAGTATGAAAGATGAAGTTTAAGCACAATTCTGTAAAGTGTCCATTTATATCCCTTTACAGACAAGTTAAAACCCCACATTGTTGCATAATTTGCCTTGTGTTAATCACACAATAATATATATATATACATATATCTATATATACATATAATAGTATATTTTACTTGGTTATTGATTGATATTCATTGATTCCTTCCTTACTCTTTGCCAACTGTAAAAATTATACTTGGAAATTACAGAAAAGGTGCTAGAGAATTGGCTCGGTACTAAATTGCACATACTGTGCTTACAGAAGACCCAGCTTCAGTTCCTGATTTTTCACATCAGTGATTCACAAGTACCTATAAGTCCAGCCTCTCTGGTTTCTGAAGGTTCCTACATGCTCAGTGCACATAAACTCATGAAAGTGCACACACACACACACACACACACACACACACAAATGCCTTAAAAAATCAGTAAGAAGTTTATTCCTTCATGAATTATAACAACCAACTTCCTAGACATCCCTGTAAACCTCAGGGAGTTTGCAGCAGCATGAATGAGAGTCCCTTTTTCCTGCCCACTGTTAACACCAATAGTGAACTTATAGAGAAGCCTCACAATCCTGTAAGTTTGAGGGAAATCTTGATCTTTATTTATTTACATTATTAAGTTCAGCTTTATGACTCTTATGAGTTTCTATCTACAATTAGCAGGAAATTCTTCACTTCTAGAGAAGCATTTATTCAAGAGTAGAAAAGAGAGAAGCTCATGAAAATCCATAGATTGTTGGAAATATGAACCCCGAGAGAGACTAGGCTTCTACAGTTGATACAGCATGAAGAAGCCTCCAGACTTCAGAGGAGAAATTATTGCAGGGTTTAATTTTCAGGCAAGTTGGAGGATATTAGGAGACTAGAGAGCAGTAGTATTGTCCTGATACTTCTGAAATAGACTGAAAATGGTCAACATTCAGAAATGGAATTGCTGCATGTGGATGGGGAAGCAACATGGCTTTTACGAGCACCAGAGAGGACACTGTTGTGTGTGGAATCAAATTCTGGCATCCCTCCCAGTTAGGCAAAATGGTGTCAGCATGGGTTTTCTTGATGATAGCACATTGAAATCAAACATAAAGCATTTTTCCAGAAACCCAGATTCTGGATGCAGGCAGATTCAAAATAGATAAGGGAAACATTTTTTGTAAAGAATTATGGGAGACCTTCAGGAGTTGTAAGTTCCATAATGTTTCAGAGTCAGCTAAGTGCTACCCAGAGCAAAGAAATAAATCCTTAGAACAGTTGATATAAAATGAGAAAAACCTTTGTGGGAAGAGATGTCAGGTAGACAGTTTTGATATTGAAACAAGTCTCTGTGTTCATGTTTTCTCAAGAAGAAGGTTTCTCCCAGGTATGCTTTAAAATGCTACAACTGTAGTAGTGATAGTAATTACTTTCCACATTGCATAACAAAAAATATCTTAAGGGAAGAAAGACTTATTTGGCTTCATAATTGGTACAGCAACTCAGCACAGAAAGGTGCTGCTGCTGTAGCATAAGGCAGTGGTTCACACTGTGTGCACAGTAAGGAAGTAGAGATTAATGGTGAAGATCAGTCTCATAGAAAGGCTCGGCCTACATTCGAAATGAGCTTATCCACCCTATTTAAACCTACTTGGAGGCACTCTGAAGGGTCCTGGTAGAGGTTTATCTCCTAGGTGACTTCAAACTCACTCAAGTTGACAAGATTAACCATCACAAGGATACAGGTAAAGTCTTGTGTTACAAATAACAGTTTTAATCTTTATTTTTTTTAATTTTTTAATTTTTTTTGTATTAACTTGGTATTCTTATATACATTTAGAATATTTATTCCCTTTCCGGTTTCGACCAACTCCCCCTCCCCTTCCCCTTATAGGTGTTCCTCCCACCCTCCCCCCATTGCCTCTCCCCAACAGTCTAGTTCACTAGGGGTTTCCAGTCTTAACTTGGGACCCAGGGCCTTCCCCTTCTAGCTCTGAACCCCCATTTTTAATAGGGTTATTTGTCTCCCTCATGGTCTAATTTTTTGAGTTCTTTGTATATTTTTTTGGATATATAAGGCTCTATCTGTTGTAGGATTGGTAAAGATCTTTTCCCAATCTGTTGGTTGCCGTTTTTGTCCAACCACAGTGTCCTTGCCTTACAGAAGCTTTGTAGTTTTAAGAGATCCCATTTGTTTCCATTCTTGATCTTAGAGCATAAGCCATTGGTGTTTTGTTCAGGAAATTTTTTTCCAGTGCCCATGTGTTCCAGATGCTTCCCTAGTTTTTCTTCTATTAGTTTGAGTGTGTCTGGTTTGATGTGGAGGTCCTTGATCCACTTGGACTTAAGCTTTGTACAGGTTGATAAGCATGGTTCGATCTGCATTCTTCTACATGTTGACCTCCAGTTGAACCAGCACCATTTGCTGAAAATGCTATCTTTTTTCCATTGGATGGTTTTGGCTCCTTTGTCAAAAATCAAGTGACCATAGGTGTGTGGGTTCATTTCTGGGTCTTCAAATCTATTCCATTGGTCTATCTGTCTGTCTGTCTACCAATACCATGCAGTTTTTATCACTATTGCTCTGTAATACTGCTTGAGTCCAGGATAGTGATTCCCTGAAGTCCTTTTTATTGTTGAGGATAGTTTTAGCTATCCTGGGTTTTTTGTTATTCCAGATGAATTTGCAAATTGTTCTGTCTAACTCTTTGAAGAATTGGATTGGTATTTTGATGGGGGATTGCATTAAATCTGTAGATCGTTTTTGGTAAAATGGCCATTTTTACTATATTAATCCTGCCAATCCATGAGCATGGGAGATCTTTCCATCTTCTGAGGTCTTCTTCAATTTCTTTCTTCAGAGTCTTGAAATTCTTGTTGTACAAATCTTTTACTTGCTTAGTTAAGGTCACACCGAAGTACTCTGTATTATTTGGGTCTATTATGAAAGGTGTCGTTTCCCTAATTTCTTTCTCGGCTTGTCTCTCTTTTGTGTAGAAGAAGGCTACTGATTTATTTGAGTTAATTTTATACCCAGCCACTTTGCTGAAGTTGTTTATCAGCTTTAGTAGTTCTCTGGTGGAACTTTTGGGATCACTTAAATATACTATCATATCATCTGCAAATAGTGATATTTTGACTTCTTCTTTTCCGATCTGTATCCCTTGACCTCCTTTTGTTGTCTGATTGCTCTGGCTAGAACTTCAAGAACTATATTGAATAAGTAGGAGAGAGTGGGCAGCCTTGTCTAGTCCCTGATTTTAGTGGGATTGCTTCAAGTTTCTCTCCATTTAGTTTAATGTTAGCCACTGGTTTGCTGTATATGGCTTTTACTATGTTTAGGTATGGGCCTTGATTCCTATTCTTTCCAGGACTTTTATCATGAAGGTGTTGAATTTTGTCAAATGCTTTCTCAGCATCTAATGAAATGATCATGTGGTTTTGTTCTTTCAGTTTGTTTATATAATGGATCACGTTGATGGTTTTCTGTATATTAAACCATCCCTGCATGCCTGGGATGAAGCCTACTTGATCATGGTGAATGATTGTTTTGATGTGCTCTTGGATTCGGTTTGCCAGAATTTTATTGAGTATTTTTGCACGATATTCATAAGGGAAATTGGTCTGAAGTTCTCTTTCTTTGTTGGGTCTTTGTGTGGTTTAGGTATAAGAGTAATTGTGGCTTCATAGAAGGAGTTCGGTAGTGCTCCATCTGTTTCAATTTTGTGGAATAGTTTGGATTATATTGGTATGAGGTCTTCTATGAAGGTCTGATAGAATTCTGCACTAAACCCGCCTGGACCTGGGCTCTTTTTGGTTGGGAGACCTTTAATGACTTCTTCTATTTCCTTAGAGTTATGGGGTTGTTTAACTGGTTTATCTGTTCCTGATTTAACTTTCGTACCTGGTATCTGTATAGGAAATTGTCCATTTCCTGCAGATTTTCAAGTTTTGTTGAATATAGGCTTTTATAGTAAGATCTGATGATTTTTTGAATTTCCTCTGAATCTGTAGTTATGTCTCCCTTTTCATTTCTGATTTTGTTAATTTGGACACACTCTCTGTGTCCTCTCGTTAGTCTGGCTAAGGGTTTATCTATCTTGTTGATTTTCTCAAAGAACCAACTTTTGGTTCTGTTGATTCTTTTCTATGGTCCTTTTGTTTCTACTTGGTTGATTTCAGCTCTGAGTTTGATTATTTCCTGCCTTCTACTCCTCCTGGGTGTATTTGCTTCTTTTGGTTCTAGAGCTTTTAGGTGTGCTGTCAAGCTGCTGACATATGCTCTTCCCTGTTTCTTTCTGCAGGCACTCAGCGCTATGAGTTTTCCTCTTAGCACAGCTTTCATCGTGTCCCATAAGTTTGGGTATGTTGTACCTTCATTTTCATTAAATTCTAAAAAGTTTTTAATTTCTTTCTTTATTTCTTCCTTGACCAGGTTATCATTGAGTAGAGCATTGTTCAATTTCCACGTATATGTGGGCATTCTTCCCTTATTGTTATTGAAGACCAGCTTTAGGCTCTGGTGGTCCGATAGCACGCATGGGATTATTTCTATCTTTCTGTACCTGTTGAGGCCCGTTTTTTGACCAATTATATGGTCAATTTTGGAGAAAGTACCATGAGGAGCTGAGAAGAAGGTATATCCTTTTGCATTAGGGTAGAACGTTCTATAAATGTCCGTTAAGTCCATTTGGCTCATGACTTCTCTTAGTCTGTCTACGTCTCTGTTTAATTTCTGTTTCCATGATCTGTCCATTGATGAGAGTGGGGTGTTGAAGTCTCCTACTATTATTGTGTGAGGTGCAATGTGTGTTTTGAGCTTTAGTAAGGTTTCTTTTACGTATGTAGGTGCCCTTGTATTTGGGGCATAGATATTTAGGATTGAGAGTTCATCTTGGTGGATTTTTCCTTTAATAAATATGAAGTGTCCTTCCTTATCTTTTTTGATGACTTTTAGTTGAAAATTGACTTTATTTGATATTAGAATGGCTACTCCAGCTTGCTTCTTCCGACCATTTGCTTGGAAAGTTGTTTTCCAGCCTTTCACTCTGAGGTAGTGTCTGTCTTTGTCTCTGAGGTGTGTTTCCTGTAGGCAGCAGAATGCAGGGTCCTCGTCGCATATCCAGTTTGTTAATCTATGTCTTTTTATTGGGGAGTTGAGGCCATTGATGTTGAGAGATATTAAGGAATAGTGATTATTGCTTCCTGTTATATTCATATTTGGATGTGTTATGTTTGTTTGCTTTTCTTCTCTTTGTTTTTTTGCCAAGACGATTAGTTTCTTGCCTCTTCTTGGGTATAGCTTGCCTCCTTATGTTGGGCTTTACCATTTATTATCCTTTGTAGTGCTGGATTTGTAGAAAGATATTGTGTAAATTTGGTTTTGTCATGGAATATCTTGGTTTCTCCATCTATGTTAATTGAGAGTTTTGCAGGATACAGTAGCCTGGGCTGGCATTTGTGTTCTCTTAGGGTCTGTATGACATCAGTCCAGGATCTTCTGGCCTTCATAGTTTCTGGCTAAAAGTCTGGTGTGATTCTGATAGGTCTGCCTTTTTATGTTACTTGACCTTTTTCCCTTACTGCTTTTAATATTCTTTCTTTATTTTGTGCGTTTGGTGTTTTGACTATTATGTGATGGGAGGTGTTTCTTTTCTGGTCCAATCTATTTGGAGTTCTGTAGGCTTCTTGTATGCCTATGGGTATCTCTTTTTTTAGGTTAGGGAAGTTTTCTTCTATGATTTTGTTGAAGATATGTACTGGTCCTTTGAGCTGGGAGTCTTCACTCTCTTCTATACCTATTATCCTTAGGTTTGATCTTCTCATGGAGTCCTGGATTTCCTGTATGTTTTGGACCAGTAGCTTTTTCCGCTTTACATTATCTTTGACAGTTGAGTCAATGATTTCTATGGAATCTTCTGCTCCTGAGATTCTCTCTTCCATCTCTTGTATTCTGTTGGTAAAGCTAGTATCTACAGCTCCTTGTCTCTTCTTTTGGTTTTCTATATCCAGGGTTGTTTCCATGTGTTCTTTCTTGATTGCTTCTATTTCCATTTTTAATTCCTTCCACTGTTTGATTGTGTTTTCCTGGAATTCTTTCAGGGATTTTTGTGTCTCCCTCTCTATGGGCTTCTACTTGTTTATTTATGTTTTCCTGGAATTCTTTCAGGCATTTTTTGCGATTCTCTCTGTAGGCTTCTACTTGTTCTCTAATGGAGTTCATCATGTCTTTCTTGAAGTTCTCCAGCATCATGGTCAAATATGATTTTGAATCTAGGTCTTGCTTTTCTGGTGTGTTTGGATATTCCATGTTTGTTTTGATGGGAGAATTGGGCTCCGATGGTGCCATGTAGTCTTGGTTTCTGTTGCTTGGGTTCCTGCGCTTGCCTCTCGCCATCAAATTATCTCTAGTGTTACTTTGTTCTGCTATTTCTGACAGTGGCTAAACTGTCCTATAGGCCTGTGTGTCAGGAGTGCTGTAGACCTGTTTTCCTCTCTTTCAGTCAGTTATGGTGACAGAGTGTTCTGCTTTTGGGCGTGTAATTTTTCCTTTCTGCAGGTCTTCAGCTGTTCCTGTGGGCCTGTGTCTTGAGTTCACCAGGCAGGTCACTTGCAGCAGATAAGTTAGTCTTACCTTTGGTCCCGAGGCTCAAGTTCGGTCGCGGAGTGCTGCCCACGGTCTCTCCGCAGTGGCAGCAACCAAGAAGATCTGCCCCGCCCTTTCCGGGAGCCTCTGTGCACCAGGGTTCCAGATGGATTCTGGTGCTTTCCTCTGAATCAGTAATGTGTGCAGAGAGCAGTCTCTTCTGGTTTCGTGAGGCGTGTCTGCCTCTCTGAAGGTTTAGCTCTCCCTCCCACGGGATTTGGGTGCAGAGAACTGTTTATCCGGGTCTGTTTCCTTCAGGTTCCGGTGTCTCAGGCAGGGCTCCTGCCGCCCTTGGCCCTCCCCACAGGAACCCAGAGGCCTTGTACAGTTTCCTCTTGGGCCAGGGATGTGGGCAGGGGTGGGCAGTGTTGGTGGTCTCTTCCGCTCTGCAGCCTCAGGAGTGCCCACCTGACCAGGCGGTAAGGTCTGTCTCCCACGGGGTTTGGGAGCAGAGCGCTGCTGCGGGCCGGGATCCGCGGGTGTCGGGCGTATCTGTGTTTTCTGATGGTCTTTAGTGATGCCTGTGGAAAGAGTCATTGGACTACCAAAGGGACTTGTGATTACCGGTTGAGAAGTGCTGATTTAAGTTGTTGTCAACTTTTTGCAATATTTGAAATGATTATATATTTATTTACTTCCCAATCACTGCTTCCATCCCCTTTTCCTCTGAGAGGGTGAAGCTCCCTGAGTATCTCCCTACCCTGGCATCTCTCTACCAGATTAGGATTATCCTCTCCCACTGAGGCCAGACAAGGAAGCTCTGTTAGAAAACAGATACCCCAGTCAGACTACAAATTTATGAAGAGCTTCTGCTGCAGTGTTGGAGGGCACAGATAGGAACTGAGCTGTATATCTGGTAAGTATGTGCCAGAGGCCTTGTTATAGTCCATATGTATTTTGGTTAGTGGCTCAGACTCTGAGAACTCCCAGAAGTTCAGGTTAGTTGACTCTGTTTGTCATCCAGTCGGTTCCCATCTCTGTCAGGGTCTTCGATGACTTCTCCAACTCTTCTATAAGAGTCCTCTGTCCAATGTTTGTCTATCTATAGGTATCTTCATCTGTTTCAGTCTACTGCTGGATTAAGCTTCTTAGAGGATAGTTATGCTCCTGTCTGCAAGCATCACAAAGTATTATTAATAATGTCAGGAATAGGGAGTTGAGGATTTTGCTCAGTGGTAGAGCGCTTGCCTAGCAAGCCCAAGGCCCTGGGTTCGGTCCTCAGCTCTAGGGGGAAAAAAAAAAAGCAATAATGTCAGGAATAGGTACTTGCCCATGAGATACGTTTCCAGTTGGGCTGGTAATTGGTTGACCATTCCTTCAGTCTCTGCTATTTCTTTTAGACAGGACAAAATTGGGATCAAAATTTTGTGGGTGGATTGGTGTCCTTATCCCTCTACTGGGGTGTCCTGCCTGGCTATAGGAAGTGGCCTCTTCAAGTTCCATGTCCCTACAGTTAGGCATCTTTTGACTAAGGTCACCCGCATTGACTCCTGTGAGCCTTCTCCACCCCTGGTCTCCGGGATTTTCTAAAGAGTCCCACCCCCGACCCGACCAGCTGCAGATTCTGTTTATTCTCTGGGCCCTCTAGGTCTCTCTTCTGTCTCTCTAAACACCCGATCCTGCCCTCCCCATCCCACTCCCCTTCCCTTTTCCTAGCCATTTCCCTCCCTCCCTCTGCCTCCTATTTTGTTCCCCCTTCTAAGTGTGATTGAAGCATTCTCACTTGGACATTTTTTCTTGGTTAACGTCTTTGGGTCTGTGAGGTATTTTTATTGATTCTTTGTGAATATTACATCATACATCCCATTCCCACTTTTTTCTATATCCTTTCATACCTGCATATCTGCCCTTGCAACTCCCCTTCAAAAAAAGCCAAAACTAAAACTAAGTAAAACAAAACATAAAAAACACTTCTTTGTGGAAGCTATAGTGTCACAGTGTATCACACAGTACCAGCGTTTGCCCACACATCTTCACTTGCAAATATTCATTGCAATAAGTCATTAGTCTGGTTTGAGGCCTCTGTCTTCTGCTAACATTAAATATCTGATCCTCACTAGGACGTCTCTTAAACATCATGTTGTTGTCATGGAGATCCTGCAACTTTGAATGTGCAGGACCAGCCCTTTCATGCACTCCAGCAGTTCATAGATGACGTAAGTATTGGGATGGACCAACTAAAAGCCCTTGATCTGGGCCTGAGTGGTAACAGAGTTGGTGAGCCCACCAGCCCTCCCACACCTCCAGAGTGAGATCTTCAGCACTGCTGCAGCTAAACCAATGCATCAGCTGGTAAGGGGCAGGACTCATTCTGTGCTCATGCCCTTAGGCCTATTGCAGGTATAGAGGGGCAAGAAGGGGATGGCATCTCCACCATGCCCAGGCCATCTCAAGGCAGGCCTGTGACCCTGCCACCAGGGTCAGTTCTACTGTGCTGTCCAGGCAAGATGCAGGACCAATTCTCCTGAGTGCTGCAGCCTGTGATCAGCAATGCCAGCTCTCCAGAACACTGTGAGAAGCAGAGCTAACTCAGCACAGCCCTCAGACATACACATGGTCATTAGTGGTTGTATGAGCCCCAGACATTGACACAGGCTCCTGTTTCATGACTACAGACTTAGACGTGGCCCTCAGAGGCAGCACAGGTTGGATCCTCACCATGGTCTCAGGTGGTAGGGCAGGCCACTCACAAGAGGCTTCTCCATCTTCCTGTCTTCAGTTCCACTTCTCCTCATAATGATCAAACTATTCTGTTTTTCTTTCTCTCCCATCTTTCCATATGTATTTGCATATTGTAGGGGCTCCCACTACACTGTAGGTAAGCCACAAGGCAAGAAAACCTCTGAGTGTTTTACCTGCCCGCACCATGTAGGATGGCAGTGGGCCCATGCCTGAGTGTCTACAGCCCTCCCATGCCTTATGGTGGCAGACTGGCTTCTAGGTGACCTGCCAAGTGGCTTCAAGTCAGGAATGTTCAGTTACATGAGTCCTATATGAAGAGACTCCAGTGTCTTCCAATGCTTAAGAGCTGTGGTTTAGGACTGATCACACGGACACAACATTTTGGCTTTGAGGAGTCTATGCCAAAGTATCTAAGTAGAGTTCTTTGTACTTTATCTGTGCATCCAGGATGCCCAATGCTAAGTACATGTCTCTCCCCACTCCCTTGCCATGCTCCTGTGCGATGTAGAGTGATACCTGTCCACAGCACCAGGTCATTGTCAATTTTATAATGTTATGCTTTCATCCAGTCAATGATATGGATCGTCTTTAAAATCTCAATCATTTCTTCTTCTATTGATTGGTCATAATAGAAACTATGACCCTAGATGTGAGTGAGACATGCTGGCTCAACATTGTTTAACATTTGAGTATTTGAGTGCAGATGATCAGTTCATGCATATTGTTGGTATCATCTCATTCATCTAAAGGTCAGTCCTGATGTGCCATTTTATTTTACAGTGAATTATAATATAGTCTCTTTGGCCTTGTGATTTGACATGATGTTATTTGTAGGTGATCAATGTGATATTCTGTAGTATGTAGTAGTATTTGTACTCATGAATGTTTTACCAGTTTATAGTTGCTCCACGAGAATAGATTCTTTAAAGATTTGGAAAGAAATTCTACAGCTTCTTCCGTAAAAATATAAATAAAGAAAATCTATCACTGTACTAATTAAGTCAGATAAATAGAAGTATCTAGGCCATTGAACGAGTTTTCAGAACACATGTAAATCACATGTTAAAGGAGTAAAGTTTTCCAGAATTTGTTGGTCAGAACGTTCTGAGCCATGATATCCAAATTATACTGGGGACTTCTAACCCCAAAAAGGAAATGGACATCATCATGTATATTTGTTTATATTATTGATTTCTGGGCACTCAGCCTCTTCAATCAATATGTTTTAGCATTGTAATACTATAAAGTCTAGAAACTTGGGAAGAGAGTTGTTTTTTTTTTTTTTATTGGCGCGATTCCCTCAGACATTTTTGATTGTCTACCGTATCCCTCTTTCCTTGGTCTATATTATAATATGTGACAAGAAAGTTAAGCTAGGACAAGGTCAAAACCATAAATGTGTACTGTTTTCTGTTATTTTGGAACACGAACTGCCTCTGATCCTCAGACCATATTAATCTGTCCAAGCAAAATGTCAAGTCTGACACAGCAGCTGTAGGCAAGACCATTAATCAGTTCAGGAGTTATTTTAGTTTCTGCGTGGGCTACACTACAGGATTGCATGGAGACATAATAGAAAGTGTGGACTACCTTTTGCCATCTTTCTCCTTCTGATAAATTACAATGCTGTCTGCAGGAGGTACTTCCTGAAGCTTCCACTTGACCTTGTTCATTTATGATATAATTCAAGTGTCATCTACACAATGAGGGATTATTTTCAAATGCCAGTTGTTTCTATGACAGTTAATGTTAGAGGAGTGGAGAAACGGTCACACAGTACATAAATGCTTCTAATGGCCTGACTCTGAGAGGACCTCAGAACAGACTTTTCATGTGGCTGCTGTAGGATCTCATAGAAACTGAAGGTTGTCTATGATGGCAACATTTGCCACGGTTTCTACTGAAGCAGCTTAGGCCAAATATAGGTAGTAAAGAAATGGCACATACTCCAATTTTTAAAGAATTCTTATGACTACACTGAACATATTTAGATAAGATTTATTTAATTATTTTTATTTAAAATTTTTTTTATTTTAATTTTTTTTAATTGTATTTTTCTGGGATATTTTATTATTTACATTTCAAATGTTATTCCTTTTATCGCCTCTTCTATACCTCCTACCCCCTCCCTCTGCTTCTATGGGGATGCTCCCACTCCCACCCACCCACTCCCACCTCAAGACCCTGGCATTCTCTTACATTGAGAAAATGAGCATTCACAGGACCAAGGGATTTTCCTCCTATTGATGCTGGACAATGCCATCCTCTGATACATATGTGGCTGGAGTCATGCTCCCTCAATGTGTACTCATTGGTTGGTTGTTTAGTCCCTGGGAGCTCTGGTGGGGTCTGGTTGGTTGATATTGTCGTTCTTCCTGTGGGGTTGCAAACCCCTTCAGCTCCATCAGTCTTTTCTCTAACTCCTCCATTGGTGTCTCCTTGTTCAGTCCAATGGTTGACTGCAAACATCCTCATTTGTATCAGTAGGAGACACCCATATCTGGCTCCTGTCAGTAAGCACTTCTTGGGATCCGCAATAGTGACTGGGTTTGGTGGCTGCATGTGGGATGGATCTCCAGGTGGGGCAGTGTCTGGACAAATTTTCCTTCAGTCCCTGCCCAACTCTTTGTGTATTTCCTCCCATGAATATGTTGTTCTCCCTTCTAAGAAGGAATGAAGCAGCCACATTTTGCTCTTCCTTCTTCTTGAGCTTCATTTGATCTGTGAATTTTTTCTTAGGTACTCCAAGCTTTTGGACTAATATTCACTTATCAGTGAGTGCATTCCATGTGTGTTCTTTTGTGACTGGGTTGCCTCACTTGGGATATTTTCTAGTTGCATCCATTTGTCTAAGAATTTCATGTAGTCATTGTATTTAATTGCTGAATAGTAGTCCATTGTGTAAATGTACCACATTTTCTGTATCCTTTCCTCTGTTGAAGGACACCTGGGTTCTTTCCAGCCTCTGGCTTTTGTAAATAAGGCTGCTGTGAACATAGTATAGCATGTGTCCTTGTTATAGCTTGGAGCATTTTTTGGGTATATGCCCAGGAATGGTATAGTTGGGTCATCAGGTAATACTATGTCCAGTTTTCTAAAGAACTGCCAGACTGATTTCCAGAGTGGTTGTACCAGTTTCCAGTCCCACCAACAATGGAAGAATGTTTCTATTTCTCCACATCCTCGCTAGCATCTGTTGTCACCTGAGTTTTTGATCTTAACCATTCTGACTGGTGTGAGGTGGTATCTCAGGGTTGTTTTGATTTGCATTTCCCTGATGACTAAGGATGTTGAACATTTTTTAGGTACTTCTCAGCCATTTGGTATCCATCAGTTGAGAATTCTTTATTTAGCTCTGTATCCTATTTTTAAAATAGGATTATTTGATTTTCTGCAATCTAACTTCTTGAGTTCTTCGTATGTTTTAGATATTAGCCCTCTATTGGATGTAGGATTATTAAAGACCTTTTCCCAATCTGTTGGCTGCCATTTTTATTTAAGCACAAATACTAGACTGAGTCAAAGAAAGGGTCTCTCACTTGTCATTAGTAGTCTAAAAAACAAAGTTCTTCTCTCAGACAATGTGCTTTATCTCTGAATTGAATTGCCAAGAGAAGTTTTGGATCTTAACTCAGCAGAAGTTCCCAGTAGGATCTTTATGATGTTCTCATAGTCTGTGGACTTAATTCTGTGTCAGGAGACTCAGACTGAGGGATTAAACAAGTCTTCAATAAACAAACTGTATTTTCTGGATATAATGATACATGCATGCTCATAATCTCAACACTTGGCAGCAAGCATAAAGTCTAGCCATGTCTCCACAGTGAGGCCCTGTCTTAAAACCTAAAGTCTGAAATAAATAAAAAGGAAAATCTTTTCTCTGTATTTCAGGATTTTTTTTACAACAAACAGCACACCATACTGTCTACTTTTCTCCATTTTAGCCAAAATTAATTAGAATTTCAGATATTGCTAGGATCGGAACAGTTTCATCTCTTCATATATAGGTTATAAACAAATGCTTAGTCTGTTAATAAGTTCATTTGCTCAAGAATATAATTTGGTTAATTTTTTGGTTGGCTCTCTTCTTACAAAAGAGTGAATTCTTTATTTTTGATTGGATTTTTAAATTTACATTTCAAATGTTATCCCCTTTCTCAGACCCAACAACCGACCCCTTCCTGCCCTGACATTCCCCTACACTAGGGTGTCCAGCCTTGCCTGGAACAAGGGTTTCTCCTCCCTCTGGTGCCCAACAAGGCCATTCTGTGCTACATATGCAGCTGGAGCCATGCACCTGACCATGAATACGCTTTGGATGGTGGTTTAGTCCTTGGGACCTCTGGTTGGTTGTTATTGTTGTTCTTATGGGGTTGCAAACCCCTTCAGCTCCTTTAATCCTTTCTCTAACTCCTCCAATGGGGAGACCATTCTCAGTTCAATGGTGTACTGCTACCATTTGCCTCTGTATTTGTCATGTTCTGGCAGAGCCTCTCAGGAGACAGCTATATCAGGCTCCTGTCAGCATGCAATTCTTGCCTTCATCAATATTGTCTAGTTTTGGTGGCTGTATATATATGGGCTGGATCCCCAGGTAGGGCAGGCTCTGAAAGGCCATTCCTTCAGTCTCTGCTCCAAATTTTGTCTCCATATCTACTCCTATGAATATTTTTGTTCCCTCTTCTAAGAAGGACTGAAGCATCAGCACTTTGGTCATCCTTCTTGAACTTCCTGTGGTCTGTGGATTGTATCTTGAGTAATCAGAGCTTTTGGGCTTCACTTATCAGTGAGTGAATACCATGTGTGTATTTTTCTGTGATTGGGTTACCTCACTCAGGATGATATTTTTTAGTTCCGTCCGTTTGCCTAAGAATTTCTTGAGTCATTGTTTTGAATAGCTGAGTAATATTCCATTGTGTAGATGTACCACATTTTCTGTATCCATTCCTCTGTTGAAGGACATCTGGGCTCTTTCCAGCTTCTGGCTATTATAAATAAGGCTTCTATGAACATAATGGAGCATGTGTTCTTGTTATATGTTGGAGCATCTTTTGGGTATATGCCCAAGAGAGGTATAGCTGGGTCCTCAGGTAGTATAATGTCCACTTTTCTGAGGAAACTCCAGACTGATTTTCAGAATGGTTGTACCAGTTTGCAATTCTTCCAACAATGGAGGAGTGTTCTTCTTTCTCCACATCCTCTCTAGTATCTGTTGTTGGCTGGAGAGATGGCTCATCCATTAAAGGCTAGGCTCACAACCAAAATGAATGAATTCTTAATCTTGATTCATGTATTCTAGTACATGAGGCTTGACTATCTTTGTGTCTTTGAATGCTTCATTTTATTTTAGTAAGTCTTAGATTCTTTTAAAATCCTTAGATTATGAAAGACAAAATGAATGAATAGCCAATGTGCCAGCGGCAAACTGTCTTCACTTAGAAGTATTAAATTAATTTAAATTACTTTGTCCATGAATAAGGTACTCCTAGCAGGATTATGCCACAGGGTATATATTTAACTTTAACTGAAAATCCAGTCATTTTGTTCCTGTGAATATATAAAAGTGACAGATACAATATTCCAGTCTTTACATTGTTACTTAACCTTCCCTCTCATCTTCTGGACATTGTATAATGATTTATATACTTGTTCATTCTTAATTTCCCAGCAAACTATATGTTCTTCAAGAACAGAAATTCCATTGTCTTTTTTTCCTCTTTCTGTGTTCTTTACAGTTCTTTAGAAGTTGCTAGGTGCTTAATGAATGCTTATTAAATAAATAAGTGAATAATTGAATGGAAGATAAGTGTGTCATATGATGGGATATATCTAAAACAGATGATACAAATATCCCTTCATAACAAATATGACACATTCTGAAGTGTCATAGTGAATGGATGGCTGAGGAGGACAAAGTACAGATAGTCTTCTATAATTGTTCCTTCTTCAGGGGTACTTGGCCCTTCCTTATGTCTCTAGGATAAGACTGAGGCACACTTCCTGACCTGTACCAAAGAGTTCAGAGAGTTGAAACTAATTAACAATCCTTCTACTTACACTCATGCAAAGTGGTTAAATAATAAGATAAGCTATTCAGTGAAGACCCTGGTGCATTTTATTAACTGCTGGTATTACATAATTAGAAAGACAACTAACTTTTTTTTCAAAACAAAGGAACAAGAAAGAAAACCATACCTTTAATTGATTTGCTGATATTGAATTTTATTTCCCTGAGGGAATCATTAACATTTTACCAAGGAACAGAAAGGCATTTCACTGGACATTATCAGCATCACTAAAACACAGTGGAAACAAATCCATATATCAAGTAAGTTATAACTGAATCACATGCATAAGATTCTTTGGCTAGATCACTGATTTGTTTTATTAAATATAATCAACCATCTATTGTTTTTATTCTTCCTTGCCATACGATCATTGATTCTGAAGCAGATTAAAAATAATGAACATTAAACTTCAGGGACCATTTCCTGCCACCACTGAGGAAATAGCACCCATCAAGGTGGGTGCTGGTCTTATGCTCCATTGTTTTAGGCATTTCTTTACTCTAAATAATTGTCAGAGACTAGACTCATTTCTCTTACTTTAGAATGCAGAGAATCAAAGTACAAGGGGCTAAAAAATTAGTCCAAAATTATAAAATCAAAACCAGGAGCAGTTCTGATTGGAACCCCAGGAGTTTGAAACCTTTCCCTGGGAGACAATCAGCAAGTGTGATGCAACTCCACATTGTGGGAGAGATTCACCTACAAGGCGTGACATAAAAGAGCCAGCTAAAGCCCAAGGGAAAGTATGTGAATTCTCTGAAGCCAAAAGGAAATAAATGCTGTTATTTAGGTTAGTGTGACAAGATAAATCACAAGAGGACTAGAACTTGATTAACTCTGCAGTGATTTTTTTCATATATATATATATACATACATACACACATATATATATACATACATACATATATATATATATATATATATTGATTGATTTAAGAACAACATCACTTTTGAGAAGGTAAAATATGTCATATAGCACATAAATATGTCTACAAATTGAATTAAACTATAGTGTAATTTCAATTAGATTGAGAGATTTTATTTCTGGGTGTTTAGTGTATGGAAACAATGATAGCATTAAACTTTACACTACAGAAAATCTCCACAATGTAGTTAAAAATGGAAAAGAATGATTTTTGTCCTACCTCACAAAATAGTGTAAAGCCACTGCAAACCTTTTAACATTGTAACAGCATATTTAAAGCTACTGAATTAATAGGCAAGGTAAGGGAATCCACAAATCAGTTTTACTCCATGTCATGATTAAACAGTCATATGTTTATATGTTGGTTGATAGTAGTCAAAGTCCATATCCATATAAGGCTTATGCAAGTTTACATAAGACCTGAATTTAACTTTGTATATAGTTCATTTTTATTATTTACTTTTCTCAGACTACAAAATGCTTTCTTTCATCTTCATTCTCTCTCCATTGCACTCTTTTGCCACTCCACTTAAGAACAGCACTTACACAGGCTTTGTGGATGACAATTTTGAAGTGTTTGTCACTTAACATATATGTGTGTCCTTGGTCCCAGAAACCCTGTTGTTGGAAACTTCCCAGCAGAAACAAAAAACAAAACTATGTTAAACCCCAATATCGTTGATCTAATTAAAGAACTGGGCACAAAGCCCTGCCCACAAAATGGGGGTAGTTTAATTAATTCTATGATAACATGCAATGTTGAATGTTAAAGATGAATTAAGCTATGAAGTACACATTTTAAATAGAAACATATAAAAATGTACAATAATGTGATCCTATCACCAAAGAATAGGAGTGAATAATATCTTAGAGTTTATTTGTTCTATGTTGTTTTATGCATTGGGCATCCAATAGTGGCCAGATGAAGGCCCAGCCAAAGACTGGAGAGAGGAGAGTAAGGATTACCAATGATGGATGATGCATAAGTAATGTAGGAGGAGCAACAAGAAAACAAGTTCTAGAAGCCTGATAAAGAAAGCCATTCAAATGTTCTAGAAAAATGGCTCTGTAAAGGACATCGCCAGGAACTGAACCAATCCCTCAGCTCTCTGTACTCAAATCTCGTGGGGGAGAGAACCACACTCTCAGAAGTATGGACAATCCTGAGAGCTCAGAGGAGCTCTCCTGCCCATGTTTCCGACCCAAGAGGAACCTGCTGAATGTCTTCTGTGCCCTCTGGACACAGGAACCTAGGAGTAGTCAGGGGCAGGACCCTTCCAGTTTCTCTTTGCACCCAGAGCTGAAAGCCAGTCACCAGGAATGCCACCACACCCGAGAGCAGAGGTAAGATGAACACTTCTTCAAATAACATGCCTGGTGCTCTCAGGACACAAAAGTCCAAGAGCAGTCTGGTACAGGACATTTCCAGTTTCTGCATGTGACAGAGCTGAACTGCTCCCACAACACTCTGTACCCCAATAACATGGGGAAGAGAGCTAGACTCTCAGAAGTACAAAGAATCCTGAGATCTCAGGGGAGACTTCCACTTCCCCTTACATTCCTGGACCAAGAGGAACCTGCCTAGTGCCCTCTGCATACAGGAAGCTAAGAGTAGTTAGAGGCAGTACCCTTCCAGTTTTTGCCTGAGCCCAGAGCTGAAAGCAAGCCACCAGGAGCATCTACACTCCTGAGAACAGAAGTAAAACCAATTCTTCCTCTCAAAGGGAACTACCTAGAGGATTAAGGACACATAAATCCAGGAACAGACCCCTGTTCCCAGATATGGATGAAAGAAAACAGGTCTACAGGAGTGCAGACACACAGGCTTACAGGAGGATCAAGCCATTGTCAGAGACAAGACAAGCTAACACCAGAGACTGGTGGTAAGAAGCAAACACAAGAACCTAAGCAACAGAAACCAAGACTACTTGGCATCATCAGAGCCCGGTTCTCCCATCAAAGCAAATACTGGATATCCAAACACAATAGAAAATCAAGATTTGGATTTAAAACCACATCTCATAATGATGATAGAAGACTTTATGAAGGACGTAAATAACTCCCTTAAAGAAATACAGGACAACACAGGTAAACAAGTAGAAGCCCTTAAAGAGGAAACACAAAAATCCTTTAAAGAATTACAGGAAAGCACAACCAAACAGGTGAAGGAATTGAACAAAACAATCCAGGATTTAAAAATTGAAATAGAAAAAAATAAAAAAAAAATCACAAAGGAAGACAACCCTGGAGATATAAAGCCTAGAAAAGAGATCAAGAGTCATAGACCCAAGCGTCAACAACAGAACACAAGACACGGAAGAGAGAATCTCAGGGGCAGAAGATACATAGAAAACATTGACATAACTACAAAAGATAATGTAAAACACAAAAAGCTCCTAGCACAAAACATCAAGGAAATCCAGGACACAATGAGAAGATCAAACCTAAGGATAATAGGTATAGAAGATAGTGAAGACTCCCAGCTCAAAGGACCAGTAAATATGTTCAAAAAATTATACAAGAAAACTTCCCTAACCTAAAGAAAGAGATGCCCATAAACATACAAGAAGCCTACAGAACTCCAAATAGATTGGACCAGAAGAGAAATTCTTCCCATCACATAATAGTCAGAACACCAAACACACAAAAAAGAAAGGATATTGGAAGCAGTAAGGGAAAGGGTCAAGTAACATATAAAGGCAGACCTATCAGAATTACACCAGACTTCTCAACAGAGACTATGAAAGCCAGAAGATCCTGGACAGATGTCATACATACCCTAAGATAACACAAATGCCAGCCTAAGCTACTATATCCAGGAATCTCTCAATTAACATAGATGGAGAAACCAAGATATTCCATGGCAAATCCAAATTTACACACTATCTTTTTTATAAATCCAGCCCTACAAAGGATAATAGATGGAAAACTCCAACAGAAGGAGGGAAACTACACCCTAGAAAAAACAAGAAAATAATATCCTTGCATCTAAACCAAAAGGAGAGAGACAATAAACATAATTCCACCTCTAACAACAAAAATAACAAAAAACAGAAATCACTCTTCCTTAGTATCTCTTAACATCAATGGAATCAATTCCCCAATAAAAAGATACAGACTTACAGACTGAATATGTAAAGAGGACCCAGTATTTTGCTGCATACAGGAAACATACTTCAGAGACAAAGACAAACACTATCTCAGAGTGAAATGCTAGAAAACAGCTTTCCAAGCAAATGGTCAGAAGAAAGAAGCTGGAGTAGCCATTCTAATATCAAATAAAATCAACTGCCAACAAAAAGTTATTTTAAAAGTTAAGGAAGGGCACTTAATATTAATCAGAGGAAGAATTCATCAAGATGAACCCTCAAACCTAAATATCTATGCTGTATATGCAAGGGCACCTACATTCATAAAAGAAACCTTACTAAAGTGCAAGGTACACATTGCACCTCACACGATAATAGTAGGTTTCAACACCCCACTCTCATCAATGGACAGGTCATGGAAACAGAAATTAAACAGAGACATAGAGAAACTAACATAAGTTATGGACCAAATGGATTTAACAGATATTTACAGAATATTTCATCCTAAAACAAAAGAATATACCTTCTTCTAAGCATCTCATGATACCTTCTCCAAAATTGACCATATAATCGGTCACAAAATAGGCCTCAACAAATACAAGAAGGTTGAAGTAATCACTTGCATCCTATCAGATCATAATGGACTAAGGCTGGTCTTCAATAAGAACAGAAATGACAAAAAACCCACATACACTTGGAAGTTGAACAATGCTCTACTCAATGATACCTTGGGCAAGAGTGAAATAAAGAAAGAAACTAAAGACATTTTAGAATTTAATGAAAATGAAGGCACAACATACCCCAACTTATGGGGCACAATGAAAAGTTGTGCTAAGAGGAAAACTCAAAGCTCTGAGTGCCTCTAAAAAGAAATTGGAGAGAGCATACATTTGCAGGTTGACAACACACCTAAAAGCTCTAAAAGAAGAAGAAGCAAATACACTGAAAAGGAGTAGAAGGCAGGAAATATACAAATATAGGGCTGAAATCAACCTAGTAGAAACAAAAAGGACTATTCAAAGAATCAAGCTAACCAGGAGTTGGTTCTTTGAGAAAATGAACAAAATAGATAAACTCTTAGACTAGTCAAAGGGTACATGTAGTGTATGCAAATTAACAAAATCATAAATGCAAAGGTAGATACAATAATAGAATCTGAGGAAATTCAAAAAAATCATCAGATCCTACTACAAAAGCCTCTATTCAAAAAAACTGGAAAATCCAGATGAAATTGACAATTTTCTAGACAGATACCAGGTACCAAAGTTAAATCAGGATCAGATACACCATCTAAAGAGTCCCATAACTCCTTAAGAATATTAGAAGTCAATAAAAGTTTCCCAACCCCCCCAAAAAAAGCCCCACACCAGATGAGCTTGGTGCAAACTGAATCTAAGAACACATTAAAAATGAACATCCATCCTGATCAAGTAGTCTTCATCCCAGGGATGTAGGGATGGTTCAATGTATAGATATCTATCAACGTAATCCACTATGTAAACAAACTCAAAGAAAAAAAATGATCATATCATTAGATGCTGAGAAAGCATTTGACAAAATTCAACAAACCTTCATGTTAAAAGTCTTTGAAAGATAAGGAATTCAAGGACCATACTTAAACATAGAAAAGGCATTATATAGCAAACCAGTAGCCAACATCAAACTAAATAGAGAGAAACTTGAAGCAATCCCACTAAAATCAGGGACTAGACAAGGCTGCCCACTCTCTCCCTTATTCAATATAGTACTTGAAATCCTAGCCAGAGCAATCAGACAGCAAGAGGAGGTCAAAGGAATACAAATTGGAAAGGAAGAAGTCAAAATATCATTATTTGCAGATAATATGATAGTATACTTAAATGACCCCAAAAGTGACACTGGAAAACTACTAAGCCTGATAAACAACTTCAGCAAAGTGGCTGGGTATAAAATTAACTCAAACAAATCAGTAGCCTTCCTTTACTCAAAGGATAAACAGGCTGAGAAAGAAATTAAGGAAGCGACGCCCTTCACAATATTCACAAATAACATAAAATACTTCAGTGTGACTCTAACCAAGAAAGTTAAGATCTGTATGACAAGAACATCAAGCCTCTAAAGAAAGAAATTGAAGAAGATCTCAGAAGATGGAAAGACCTCCCATGCTCATGGATTGGCAGGATTAATATCATAAAAATGGCCATTTTGCCAAAAGCAATCTACAGATTCAATGCAATCCCCATCAAAATTCCAACTCAATTCTTCATAGAATTAGAAAGAGCAATTTGCAAATTCATTTGGAATAACAAAAACCCAGGTTATTGTTGAGCATAATGAAAATTATGCTCAACAATAAAAGATCTGGCAGAATCACCATGTCTGACCACAAACTGTATTACAGAAGAATAGTGTGCAAACTGTATGGCATTGGTACAGAGGCAGGCAGGTAGCTCAGTGGAATAGAATTGAAGACCCAGAAATGAACTCACACACCTATGCTCATTTGATCTTTGACAAAGTAGTTAAAACCATCCAGTGGAAAAAAGGTAACGTTTTCAACAAAAGGTGCTCATTCAACTGGAAGTCAGCATGAAGAAGAATGCAAATTGACTCATTCTTATCACTCTGTAGAAAGGTTCAGTTCAAGTGAATCTAGGACCTCCACATCAAATCAGATACACTCCAACTAATAGAAGAAAAAGTGGGGAAGAGCCTTGAACAAATGGGCACTGGGAAAATTTTCCTTAACAAAACACCAGTGACATATGCTCTAAGATCAAGAATCAACAATTGGGACCTCATAAAACTGCAAGGTTTCTGTAAGGCAAAAGACACTGACGTTAGGACAAATAGCAATCAACAGATTGGAAAAAGATCTTAACCAACCCTATATCTGGTAGAGGGCTAATTTCCAAAATATAGAAAGAACTCAAGAAGTTAGACTCCAAAGAGCCAAATAACCCTATTAAAAATGGGGTACAGAGCCAAACAAAAAATTCTCAGCTGAGAAATACTGAATGGCTGAGAAGTTCCTAAAAAATGTTGAGCATCCTAAGTCATCAGGGAAATGCAAATCAAAACAACCCTGAGATTCACCTTACACCAGTCAGAATGGCTAAGATTAAAAACTCGGTTGACAAGAGATGATGACAAGGAGGTGGAGAAAGAGGAAACCTCTTCCATTTTTGCTGGCATTGAAAGCTCGTACAAACACTCTGGAAATCAGTCTGGTTGTTCCTCAGAAAATTGAACATTGTACTAACTGAGGACCCATCTACACCTCTCCTGGGCATATACCCAAATGATGCTTCAACATACAACAAAGACATATACTCCATTATGTTCATAGCAGTCTTATTTATAATATTCCAAAACTGGAAAGAAACTAGATGCCCTTCAATGGAGGAATGGATACAGAAAATGTGGTACATCGACATAATGGAGTACTACTCAGCTATCAAAAACAATGACTTGGTGAAATTCATAAGCAAATAGATGGAACTAGAAAATATCACCCTGAGTGAGGTAACCCAATCAATATGGTATGCACTCACTGACACGTGGTTATTAGCCCAAAAGCACTGATTACCCAAGATACAATCCACAGACCACATGAAGCTCAAGAAGAAGGATGACCAAAGTGTGGATGCTTCAGTCATTCTTAAAAGGGGGAACAAAAATATTCATAGGGGACATGTGAAGATCAAGTTTGGAACAGAGACTGAAGGAATGTCCATTCATAGCCTGCACCACCGGGGATCCAGCCACCAACCCTAGACATTATTGATGAAGCCAAGAAGTGCATGCTCACAAGAGCCTGATATAACTGTCTCCTGAGAGGCTCAAACAAAGCATGACAAATGCACATGCAAATGCTGGCAGCAAATCATTGAACTGAGAATGGGATCCCCATTGGAGGAATTAGAAAAAGATTGAAGGAGTTGAAGGGGATTGCAATCCCATAAGAACAACAATACCAACCAACCAGAGTTCCCAGGGATTAAACCACTATTTGAAGACTAAACATGGATTGAACCATGGCTCCATCTGCATATGTAGCAAAGGATGGCCTTGTTGGACACCAATGGAAGGAGGAACTCTTGCTCCTGCCATGGCTGGACCACTCAGTGTAGGGAAATGTCAGGGTGGGGATGCGGGAAGGTGGATTGGTTGGTGAAAGTGAACACCTTTATAGAAGGTGGGGAGGGAGATGGGATAGGGAGCTAATGTCTTGGAAACTGGAAAAGGGATAACATTTGAAATGTAAATAAAAATATACAATAAAAAACAAAAACAAACAAACAAAAAAGGACATTGTTGTCAAGACTAAATTCTGACATTTATTCCCAGAAGTCAGGTGGCTTCTGAATATACATGTGAAGTCATGCATACATGAGCATCTGTGCACACACACATTTAAAAAGAAAAGTCATCCAATAAAAGGAGAAGATACATACTGTAAGCAGAAGTCAGTGGCTTCTATAACCAAAAACATGTTCATGCATGTACAATCCCTTTAAGGTTATCTTTCAACTTGTGGAATTGCATGAAGAAAGAGGCTTCAAAATACAATGGGAAACTCTGCATAATAAAAGCCATCCACAGTTATGTCTAGAGACAGTTTTTAGTCGTAATTTTGAAAGATCTTTACACATTTACTATCAAATTAATTTTTATTCATTCATCTAACACCAGAAATATAGAAAAATCCATATCTGGGCTAAAATTAGAAAAAACTAGCTTTATGCCTTCCTCATGATTCAAGTATTTATTCCTGCCACAGTCCTTCATCAACACTTAAGTTTTACTTCTTTCTAGGCACTATTCTGCATCTATCTGATTAAATGTAGATTATAAAGTATATTATATAATACAGTATTTTTATAGACTAGGGTCTGAATATATAGAAGAGGAATACATAGTTTTTCCTTCTGAAAATGAATGGATTTCTTAAATATTATGCATTCCAGATTCTTCCATTTTCCAGCAAAATTTTATGATGTCATTTTTCTCCACTGCAGAGTAGCATTCCATTTTACATGTGTTCCTGGTCTTCATTATCTATGCACTGAGTGACAACCAGCTCAGTTCCATTTCCACATATTCCTCCAAAGCTTCAGAATGCTGCTCTAACTGAACAGAAGTTCACTGAGATGTATAGAGTTTAGGTATGTAGATCTGGAAGATATTTGATATTTGCAGATTCTTCAAAATAAAATCTCAACATACAAATTTGGGAAGGAAGAAAGTGTGTAGTGGTAGGTGGAATCTTTTTCTCTTTTACTTTTTCTTTGAGATTAAGGTTCTAATACTTCAGAACAGATGCACAGATGCAAGTTGATGAACACAGTCTGAAAAGGAAAAGTGATGTAAGATAAAGAAGATGCTGCTAGCGGGGTGCTATATGCTAAACATGTAGAGGTGAATTTTCAAACAGAGGTAGATGGAATGGATTAATAAAGGCACAGTAGGCCTGCACCATAGTGAAAAGAAAAGAAGACGGTTGTGTTGACCAGCTTTCTGTCACTCTAACCAAGTAAATACCCTAGAAACTCATCTGTAAGGAAGAAGAGGTAGAAGCAATTAGCAAGTGCTGTGAGAGGGAGAATTAGTTTTTCCCAAAGTAGGTCAATTGAACAACCCTGGTTGGTTATCCAGTTTAGAATGATAATTCTTAAAAGCATGCATCCAAGCAACAAATGAAGGACTCAGTAGCCTGTATTTATGTTTACTCATTTTATGTATACGTACTGATTAAATAAGAAATGGTCATGAATTTGGGACAGGGCAGACATGAGAAGAAGGATAGGAAGGAAGAGAGAGGAGAGAAAATTATGTTCATATGTTTTAATTATTTTTTAATTTAAATAATTTATTTTTGCTTTGAAGTTTCAGAATTTTTCACCTTGTGATTTCTTGCCTAGATGGTTTCAAGAACAAGTTATATCTTCCCAAGATGTTTCTGACCATCTTAGTCCTGTCTCTTAAAGTTCCTTCCCAAAACATCACAAAGAGCAGCACTAGCAGGTAACCAATGATTCAGCGCATGCCCTTTAGGGAACACTTTAATCATTCGAGTGAGAAGATGGTTAGAAATGTTGGTAATGGCGGTTGAGTGTGTACAGCATCCTGTTTCTTCCATTTTCACTGCGAAATCCAGAAGCAAGATCATCAGCTTATGTTGAAATCATAGTGGAGTGCCAGAGGTTTGGAGAGAAATGAAAAACTGTAAAATCATTATCTGTGGCAACAGACAATGACAGCAGGAGTACAGAGGAATTTTTGGACATTCTAATCTTTGTGATATTACAGATTTAAGGGAAGTATGTCTAAGCAAGCCTTTTCTATATCCATAGTCCCCTTCCTGAGAGTAAAGCGGTTCTGAGGAATTGAATACAAATAGGATGGGTAGCACAAAAATTGTTCAGATAGGGAGAAGACATGGGGTGTGTGTTGTGGTTTGCCCTGGAGTTATCTGTATTTTGATGTTAATTCCACTGCCCCAAGGATAGCTGCCGAGTCATGTGCTCAGGACTCAGGAAACTTCACCAGAAACTTCTCCCCAATGAGTTTGTAAAATACAGGTGAGGGGCAGGTACAGGATAGAAGGAGGCCTGTCATTGAATGAGAAGGAAGGATGGGCAGGAGAAAAGTTTGAAGGAACAGAAAGGAGAAGAGACAGGAGGGAGAGGGAGAGAAGCTGTGGCAGGACAATATGGCAGGTGATGATAAGATTCTGCTCTGTGTACTTACAGGTTGTTATTAATGTTCTTAAGGGATGAATGGTACTGGGCTTTGTATGTTTAGGTGGGTAATTATATCTTATCAATTAGATCTAAGGTTATTGTGTTGTGTGTTTTTTCATGTGTAGATTTAAATGTAATGGAGCGTGGGGCAGCAAGTCTGGGCTGCCACGGAATTGGGATGTGTGCTTCTGGCAAGATATCCAGTGTCCAAGATATCTTGGGACACTGAGGTGCCAGACCTAGGGGGATAAAGGACAACCATACTTTTTATATTTTTTATATTTTTACAACAACAGGTGTGGAATGAAGGTATTGGGGTTAAGTGATTATAAATCCCAGATTGGTCAAGGTTTTTCTTGGCATGGGTATATTTGAAGAAATAAACAAGAAAGGTGAAAGACAAGGGCGTGGTCAAACAATACAAAGCTGAAATTTTGAGTTGATGCATAGTTATTGGTTTTTATTTTTCTTTGTTTTGTCCAGGATACGATCTTTGACTCAAAAGTGAAAGTAGCGGGGGTTCCAAATCCTCAGAGAAAATGAGTCAAATGGACAAGGAAACAAGATGAAGGGGGAAGATTGCCCACCTGAAAGTTGAACTCATCAGCAATTATAAGAGGAGTGGCATGTGCAGGGATGAGAACAAAACATGTCGTGAAAGCTTCCAGCAGTGCTGGTACAACAGCTCAGTAGTTAAGAGCACTGGCTACTCTTCCAGAGGACCCAGGGCACATTGCTCACAACCACTGGTAACTCCAACTCAAGGGGATCTGGTGACTTGTTCTGTCTTCTATGGACATTGCATTCTCTTCTGCTCATGTGTTCCCTCCCATACACATATAAAGAGAATTAAAAATAAAAACAAAATTAAAAAAAATCTTTCAGAGCAGCCTACATACTCACAGGTGACAGATAAGTGGGACGAATGAACAATAAAATACAGTGAACAGCAGGAGCTTTGCTGGAGAATGGGTGAAGAGCAATGCCCTTTCCAGCAATGGGAGGTAACTGAACCAAAGTAGTTTTTCAAAGGGCTTTAAGGGAAGAAGACTTCTCAGGAGAGGGTCAGATTTGAAATAGAGCAAGCAGATGGTTGTAGTCTGAGTAATCACACCCCATGGAACTGTTTTCTCGTCCCCTGAACCCCTAAATCTTGACTGATTTGTAGAAAGCATTTTTGAAGTTAGAATCCAGATGCTGAAATAGGGAGGACACTAAATGCAATACACACATTCACCTAGGATGGGGAGAGGGTAATTCCACAGATATGTGAAATGACAGTGGGTCAAAGAGAGATGCATGCTGCTTTCTTTGAATTTTGGCAAGTGGTGGACACATAAGCTACAGGATTCTAGTACTACAAGAATCCATAAGAAGCAAGAAATGTTTTCTTCCTACAGGCTCTGAAAGGAACCCACCTTTGCTAATGCCTTGACTCTATCCCAGTGGTTCCAGATTGGGCTCATTAACTATTAATTTTTAGAATATATTTATATTATTTTAGGTAGTCAAGTTTTAATTAATTTGTTAGAGCAACCACAAGAAACAAGTATATAAAGTCAAGCAAAAGTTAAATAAGAAACTTTTTTTGTTTGTGATAAATGAGATAGCTAGAGAACATAGGGGAGGTGGGATTAACCAGGGCTTTAACATTTTTTGCAGAGAATATATGAAGTCATACAAGGCAAGGTCTTGGAGGATGAGTGTGGAGAGCTTGGGTCATCTGTGATCACAACTTAAATAGAGATAAGGATTCTTATTGGGTGAGATAGAATTAGCCCTGTTTTCCATTCAGCAGCCTTTGATGACGAGTATGTAAAGATGAAAAGAGTAGTACAGCAGACAGAATGTTGGATCTCCACTTAATTCATATGGTAAAAATTTATCACTAAGATGTTATTTTAAGGAATGGAGTCTATAAGAGAAGATTAGAAGACAAGAGGGAAACCATCATACACAGCATGAGTGCCCTGAGCAAAGTCATCCCAGAAAATTCCTTTTGCCATATGTGCCTACAGTTAGAAATAACTCTCTATGAACCAATAAATGTGCCACAAAAGACATTGTATATCCCTGTACCTTGTTCTACCTTTGACCTCTACAATTCAGAAGTGTCAGTTGTTTCTAAGAATATAGAGTTATGTTATTCCTGCCTGAGATAAGTCAAACGAACATCTTACTATTATACGGTATACACAGTTTTGGAGTTTCCTCATAAAGGCATAAACAGTATAGAAAGAAAGACTAAGAATATAAAGTTGTTGCAGTAAAATTAAAGGAGCTTTCTTTTATCCTGCACTAGTGCTCACACCATAGGGCCACATGGCATCTGTGGGATATTTTCATCTCAGTCAACAAAGTCTCTCACCCACTAATTTCTATCCCATATCACATGGCCGATGGCTACTGTCTGAGCCTCGCAACAATCTCTCTACCCATCTGGTTCCCAAGGCAGGTTGCCACCATGCCAGACATACACATCCCAATTCTATAGTGGCCTACTGTGTCAAGCCACTACGCACTCTCTCTAACTCGATTAAATCACCCCATCGAAAAACACACAACACAATAACGTCTGATGCAGTTGATAAGATAATTGCCCACCTAAATAAGATATGGTTTGTTCATCTAGACATACAAATCCCTGTATACATCCATCCCTTAAGAATAGTCATAACAACCTGTAGATGTACAGATCTTAATATCCACTGCCATGTTCTCTCTCGGCTGCTCTTCTCTTCTCGTTCCAGTCTCCCCCTCCTCTAAAACTTTTCTCCCATCCATCCTTCCTTCTCATCCAAAGACAGGCCTCCTTCTATCCTGTACCTCCCTTCACCTTCATAATGACATCAACCTACTTAAGGTGTCTTGTAACTCTGTATGTGTGTGTGTGTGTGTGTGTGTGTGTGTCTATGTGTGCTTGTGTCTGTGTGTGTACGTGTGTTCTTGTGTCTCTGTGTGTTTATGCATGTGTGTGTGTGTGTTCATGTGTCTGTGTGCATGAGTGTGTCTGTTTATGCATTTTTGTGTGTGTTTCAAGACTGACACGGAATTACTGTCACTGAAGTACCATTTCATACCATTGGAAGGAGCTCCTTTTGTGCACTTCCTTTTCTCATATTTAGGAAAAAAATTAAAGAACTCTGTAGAAGTTTTTATGAGATTTTCATTTATCTGTTCTACTAATTCCATTGAGCAATCACTATATGTATTCTAGTCCAAGATTCAGCATCCAAACCATTTCCTTTCAAACTATGGATATGCTGGGTTTCCATCACATAGGAAACACTAGGCAAAGGCATAGGGTGATGAATTATTCTTGCTGAGGAAAGTGGTAGATTTGTAAATGATTGAAATTGAGAAAAAGTGAGACAAAGGCTAAAAAGAATAAGTGAAGGAAATCTCACTCCTTTACATAGGTCTTTTGAGGCTCAAAGTGTACTGGATGTAGTAAAAGAACCTTGAGAAAAGAGAACAAAAAAGAGCAAAGGCTAGTTGATGACATCCATAGACTTGCAGAGTCAGTATAGAAAACACTGACATCCAGATACTCAGACGATTTCTTAGAATGGAAATGCAAAATATTACATTTAGTGATAATAAAATCCATCTGTCCTACTGTGCTTCAGATACAACAGGGGTGATGCATGTGAACCTACAGAGACTATGATGGGACCCACAAAATCTGTCTAAGTTCAAAACAAGGTAAAATACTTGCATGGAGATAAGGAATTAGATACAAAGTTTCACCCCTAATGTGCAATGGTATAATATTGCTGATGCCAAGAAGTGCATGCTGACAGGAGCCTGATATAGCTGTCTCCTGCGAGTCTCTGTCAGATCCTGACAGATACAGAGGTGGATGCTGGCAGCTAACCATTGACCTGAGAATGGCGTCCTCAATGAAGGAATTAGAGAAAGAAGTGAAGGAGCTGAAGGACATTTCAACCTCTTAAGAATAATAATACAAACCAGCCAGAGCTCCCAGGGACTAAACCACCATCCAAAGAGACCACATAGACAGACCTATGGCTCCAGCTGCATATGTAGCAGGGGATGGCCTTATTGGGCACCCATGGGAGGAGAAGTCCCTGGTCCTGCTAAGACTCAATACCCCAGTATAGGGGAATGTCAGGATGGGGTGGTAGGAAGAAGGGATTGGTGGTTAGGTGGGTGAACGCCTTCATAGAAGCAGGGGGAAGGGATATTGTGTAGGGGGTTTGTGGACAGTAAACCAGGAAAGGGGACATTTGAAATGTAAATAAAAAATCCAACAAAAAAGTTACTCTCATAAAGCAAATATAAAAAATAAATCCACATGTCTATCAGGTTTCTGCTACAGTAACCTAGAGTAATAAAACAATGAGATAATCAACCTAAAAGAGAAAACGTTTGCTTGGTATTATGTTAGGATGTTTATCTTAGTGGCTTGGTGTTTTGAGGTGTGTGATTAGACAGGGTGTCATGGTGAATGTATGTGGCAGAGTAAGTGGTTTACCTCCTGGTGACTTGGAAGTAAGAGGAAGAAAAGGGATTAGGGTCCCAACACCTACTTTAACAGCACATCTTCAGTGACCTAAATGTCTTAGGTCCTACCTCTTAAAGGTTCCATGCTCTCCCACCAATAGCACAAACTGAGAATCAATCCTTTAGTGCATGGACGAGTAGCCTTTAATATCACATAGTAATGCAAGACCATGAATTTGAGAAAGGAGAATTTGCATAGAAGAAATTGGAAAGTGAGAGGTTGGGGAGGAAATCATGTAAATATAGTGTTTATATATAAAATTATCAACAAAAGAAAATATTCAAAACTACAGCAATATTGGAAACTGCTTTCATTAATGCTAAAATATGTATCTCCCTGGGAAAGGTAAAAAAATGGCAGAAGAGAATACACACTTATATTATGCAAAACAAGTATGAAATCAGGTGGAAAGGTAGGTGGGTCTTTACAGATATTTTCAGAAACTATATGAGGCAGTGAAATATCTGTGAAAAAGCCAAGTCCATATTTCTTTGCCTATCTCTGCCCAGAAAAGCTAGGCAACAGAAGTGCTGGCTTTCAATGTGAGCTTGTTCAAGGACAGTTTTCTCATTCAGAGAGGCGTCTCAGCCCTAATTCGCAAATGGCTCTGTTTGTTTCCATAATTTCATTTCAGAAAGCAAGAAAAATTCTTAGCAGGCAGTGGGTTATTAATTAGATAAATTGGCTTATAGTTTTGTTATCAATCTTTTAAATGAGGAATCAAATGAATTATTCAAAGAACACACCACAAACTCTATGTAAGACTATGTCTTAAAATAATGAATTACCATGTTCTGACTCTAAAATGTCTGCATTTTGCTAATGTGAAGTATAATCTCATTTGAAGTTGTTATACTGCAGTGTTTTAAGCACCGTAAGCTATCTTTCACAAGCTCATTTGTGTGTGTGACTGACAGCATTGTAACAGGAGTGTTAAATTGTTGTGTATATATATATATATGTATATGTATATATATATTAATTATCACTAATTAAGTTAGATTTTCAGAAAACAATATCTTCATTTTAGTTCCAACACAATTATTTCATTTTAATGTGTAATGCATTGATTTGTATATCACAGTAAAGAATAAAGATATTAAAACAAAAGTTAAACTTTTATAACAAATATCTTCATTTCTGCTGAGTAACTCTACCTCCCTGTGCAACCCCCACTTCCTCTCCATGTTTTTAACTTAGAGTTGCTGCCATCTGGAACTATTTATTTGTCTACTATTCTTTTGGTGTTTGTTGTATGAAGTGAGTAGGCTCTGTGTTGTTATTCCTGAAAACTGCTACGTTTTTAGAAGTGTCTTGTACCTTTGGGAAGTAGTTTCCACTCTGGAGGAATTGGTAGAGACATTAACAACAGAAAGAGAATATTAGGAGCTGAATTATGTCCGCTAAAAAAATCATGTCTCAAACTCCGATTCTAAGTACCTTAGAAAGTAATGGCTAATCTGATTTGAAACTATTGTGGATTCTATTCAGACATCTGATGGGGACTTGAACCATAATACGTGGGGGAGGGACTTAAGGGGAAGATTAAATTAAAAAGGCACTAAACAGCAGTGGCCCAATCCAACCTGTCCATTGTCCTTCTGAGAAGAGTAAATTTAGTCACAGCATGAGATACCAAGAATACTAATAGAAAACACCACATCAGAATGCAGCAGGAAAATGGCCAAGGAGAAAGCTGAAGAGCAGCCATCTCTGCATCACCTTGACTTTGACAGTAAGTTCTGTTGTTTAAGTCACCTAGTTTGTGGGACTTAGTGATGGCAGCCCCAGAGAAAGATTGCTGACCTCAAAATCCTTTTCCACCATGACTTGTGTTAGAATAGGTGAAAGCCAAATTGCATTAAAAGGCAAGGAAAAATGTGATTATTTTGAAAAGAAGAGAAAGACTGAGCCCAATTCAATCACAGGAAGGATTTTTGGCGGAGGCAAGAGTATGTGACAATGGAAAATTACTGGAGAACAATAGGAGACAGATTAATCAGTCACATGTTCTAGCATGAATAGATGTATACATGTTTTTTTAATACATTCTGTACTTAGACTACCCCTGTTTGCTAATTGTCAGTCTTCAATAGTAATTACCTTCCCACAGATAGGGGAGAAGGCCCTTCTCTCCTTTGGTGTTTACATGCAAAGAGATGGTCCCCAGGTCATTAAGGAGAGAGTGTTGATTTGTAAAGATGGAAACAAGCTGAGAGATTTTCATACACATTCATCCTTTAGTAATCTAGGGGCATTGGTTACAGGATTCCCCCAGAAATACCAAGAAACATAAATGCTCAAGTCCTTTATGTAACATTGTATTTACTTATAATTCATCTGCCTCTTCCCATATTCTTTCAATCACTATTAAATTAATTACTAATGAAAACATTAATAGAAATAGCTTTTCTTAGAACTGTATTTATAAAACTAATGACCAGAGAATCTGTACACATTCAGGACAAAGAACTTTTCTAAATTATTTGTAGCCATTAGTCAGTTGACTCTGCTAATGAGAAACCTAAAGTTTCAGGTGCAGATAAATAATTTACATTTGCAAGTTTACTGGAACAAATTTGCTAAGTGTGGCAGTAGGGGACCTATAGTCAGGACTGTATAAAGTTGGGTCAAACGGAAACAAATGCTAGAGCCATTCAGTCAGCTCTGTTATAGGTTGGTCTTTTAGTCTTGGAAGACCCAGTTTCCCAGCAATTGAATTGTACTTGCACTCTCACAAATTAGAATACTAAAAGCCATTTTCATGGTAGTACATCCCAGGGTGCTTTACTAAAAGAATCCTAGCCATCCACAGAGGCAAGGCAGGAGCAATCAGAAGGCAGAGGCATAGAAATTACTTATCACAAATAGAACCTTAAGCTGGATTCCACTTTCCCATCTCAAGTCAGTCAGAGCCAAGTAATTCTTCTTTATGTGCTTGCCAAATAGAAGAAAAAAAAGTTTGTGTTGTTTAAATTCCCAGACTCTATCTTACTTTTAATGTATCCATGTTTTAAAATTGTTACTGCCATAGAAAACAGTTAATGGTTTGTTTTCCTTCTCATGCCTCTGCCAGCACTTCAGCATTTACTGAAAATCTCTCCTCACCTTGCAGCTCCGGGAAAGTGAGTTGCAGGCCTGAAAGCGTCCACAGGTAGATGAGAAATTACATGTAACCACCTTGTACAAAACATCAGCGGGACACAAGTGCGGAGATGCACATAATCACCATTCTAGCGACAGCCCTGAGTAATAGCTACAAAGCAAATTGGCTGTTTGTGACTGCTAGCAAATGTCGTTTGTGAAGATAAGTCCTGGGTTTGAGGGAAATGCTCAGTGTGTCTGCTAAACCCAGGGGAGCATCAGTTCTTTACACTCCACCTTGGCTATGCAGACAACCTCCCCTTGTCTTAGGGTAGTGAGCTAAGTATCTTAACTAGAACAACTGGTCTTCCCCAGGTGGGCTGTTATGGAACCTGGGAGATTTAATTCTGTGATCTTTGCTTCCTTGTCTCGTGGGAAGAATAGAGCTTAAAACAGAGACATGTCAGACATGTAGATAGGCATTGTCTCCTCTACTGTATAAATATTTTATGATAATTACTAACTTCCTCTCAGGAAATGTACATTCAAACCTTGCTCTGAATAGCATCAATTAGCTTCCTGCCCTTAGTGTAGATTCAATTTTGATTACTCCAAATGTGATGTGAGAAACAAGAAGGAAAAGAGAAATAGAGAGTAGTTAAATTCTCAGTTTTCTATGACACCATGCTGGAAGAACAGTCTACAGGAGGATGAGCTGGAACGTTTTGAAGGTTTGGAAATTATACCTGAAGCCTGCTGCAGAAAGCACAAATGGCAATTTGGGCTATGCTTTCTAGCACACAGCTAGCCTCTCAGTATCAGGGTATCAGGTACCTCCTGAGGTCAGGCTGTGCTTGACTCTTACGTTACTCCCTGTTGTACAAGCAGTGTTTTGCCAGTCTGCATGGCCTTAGGAGACTCCAGTTTAAAACAGCTTTGAACTACTTTTTTTTTTTTTTTTTTTTTTTTTTAGAACTTAAAGATTCAATTTTATTCCACATCTAAACATGAAGAGGTCATTCAAACAGGAGAAAGCATGCAGGTATGGAAATACATCAACATATCTGTGGACTAAAGCAACTCTTATTAAGGAAAACATTTTATTGGGGGCTGATTTATAGTTTTATGGGGTTAATCCATGATCATACTGGCAGGAAGCAGAGCTGGAACAGTATGGAGCTGGAACAGTAGCTGAGAGCTTTACATACTGATCCGGAGGCAGAGGCAGCAAGAAAAGAGGGGGCTGGGGAGATGAAGAGAGGAAGAGAGGAAGGGGAAGGGGAAGGGGAAGGGAAGAAAGAGACTGGACCTAGTGTGGGCTTTTGAAACATCAAAGCTCACAAACCCACTCCCAGGGACAAATCTTGAAAAAGACAACTCCTAAACTCGTATTCCTTTCCAAACAGTTGTACTAACTTGGGGCTAAGCATTCAAACATATGAGCCTATAGGAGCCAATCTCATTTAAACCGCTGTAATTAATAAAACAAATGGTTTCCTAAATAGCTATCAGTGAATTTTCCTTTATTCTTTGAAAATTTTGTATATGATTATATTTTTCTTCTCAAACCCTTCCTAGATTCATCTACTCACCCACTCAATTTCATGTTCTCTCTCTAAAAATAAAAATAAAAAAAAAAAACTGGATCTAATTTATATTGACCAACTCTTCCTGAAAGATTATGGGGTTGTTGTGGAGTGTCGATATACTCAGTATCATTTCAAAAACTGAAGAAAATGATTCTCCTTCTCTAAGTAGATATCAATTTCAAATCTCTTCTTGTCTAGGGGTCATGTTCCCTTTCTTATTGCTAGGATTTTCTCTAGCTTGAACTCTTATAGGTATTACGCATGCTGTCACATTCTCTAGAAGTTCTATGTAGCTTCCCTGTTTTTTTTTTTTTTTTTTTTCTTTTTTTTTTTTTTTTTTATTAACTGGAGTATTTTTTTTATTTACATTTCAATGTTATTCCCTTTCCTGGTTTCGGGCAAACATCCCCCAATCCCTCCCCTCCCTTCTTTATGGGTGTTCCCCTCCCCATCCTCCCCCATTACCACCCTCCCCTCAACAATCACGTTCACTGGGGGTTCAGTCTTAGCAGGACCAAGGGCTTCCCCTTCCACTTTGAGGGAGAAGGATGACTGCAGCCAGTGTGGATTCAGAAATAGCATCATCAGTCAGACATCTCGCACCCATCACAGACTGGTATCTGCCTACTCCAAGAACAGAAAGAGAGCTGCCTTCTAAGTTTACTATAGGGAATTGAAGCCGTGAGCACACATTGGTATATTAAAATCACATCAGGCAAAACGTGTTCAAGACCTCCCAGGACATGCCAGACCAAGGAAATGTTGTAACTCTCTCATCTTATAGACCTCATGACGTGGTGTATAATAACACTACATGTCATAGTCCCAAACAACCTACCATCTGATACCTGCTGTGGGGATCAAGGATGGAGAATTTCTTGACTTGGCTTGATCTCCTACCACTGACATGGTCTAATTGAATGTCCTTGTCTACCTGTTTGCCCATCTGGACTGGGCCTAGCCTGCCATTTCTTGATTCTGATGTGTTTCTGGCTCTCACATTTCCAGGTTCAGCCTTTCATCTCAGCTGAGCTTTGTAGCATGGTGTCCACATGTGACTCTAGAAGCACCCAGCCCCTGGCACAGGTTAACTCCATTGCCATCGGTATGAATTCTTACTTAGCCCATCCCTGAAATTTCTTAAAACAGCTTTCCTTCAGTCATATTTATTCTGTATCCAGTATATATGCATAGAGATATGTAGGTACAGTGTGTGGTGAGACTTAATAGTATTAATTATGATTAAGAACCTATATTCATCTTGACCATACTACCCAGGTAGACAGATTATATGACAAGTTGGTATCACTGTAACTTCTAAACCTTGAGAATTTATTATTACTCAAAAAATTTAACATTATGAAAAGGCATAAATATGTTCATCTATGTTTCTGACATGGTGCTTACAACAGTGTGCCTGCATCTCAAGTTCTGTGGCCCTTTGATGCAAGTCCTGTCCAGAAAGGCAAACAAACCGGACTCCATCTCCTTCCCATCCCCAGGGTTTCACCAACTTTGAAATTCTTGACTTTTGGTGCATCACTAGGCACACATTTTGTCTGCTTTTGATTTTATCTATGATGTGCTATAGAGGTAATTTCTGTGAATTGGAACATTGGGAGGGCAGAGATTTAGGAAGAAAAGTTCTTTCAACTTACAAGGCTCAAAAAAATTACGAACTCAGCCAAGTCTTGGTTCTGCAGTTACAAACAGGCAGTAACCACTTGCTGGGCAAAAGAGACTATCTGCCCTGTCAAGATGTCTGCCAGTCTTACATGCTCAGAGTTCTACTGAACCCAGATTCCATGAGCTGTCACCTTTGCTGGTGTGAGCTTTGTACACTGACTGTAGCTCCCTCTATGTCACCCAAGAATCTTCAACTCTGCACCTATATAACCTCATGTAAGCAACCCCAATGTACTTGCTCTCTCTCTCTCTCTCTCTCTCTCTCTCTCTCTCTCTCTCTCTCTCTCTCTCTCTCTCTCTGTCTCTCTCTCTCTCTCTCTCTCTCTCTCTCTCTCTTTCTCTCCCTCCCTCCTTTCCTCCCTAATTTATTTTCCTCTTTTCTTTTTTATTGATTTTATTTATTTCCATTCCAGTCATTGCCCTCATCTCAGCCCTCCCTCCCATAGTTTCTCATCCCATCTACATCCCCCTTGTCTCAGAGAGGGTACTCCCCTTCCCCTTCCCCCACCTCCTCCCCACTCTCCCTACATCCTCTTTCCCTGGGACCTCAAGTCACTTGAGGGTTAGGTGCATCTCGAGGGTTGAGACCAGAAGAGGCAGTCTTCTGCTATATAGGTGGGGGGTGAGGGGGGAATTGGATGTAAGGAATCCTTTCTTTGACTTGTCATCTGTGCCTTATGCAGGGTGATGGGAAATTGCTAATGTCTCCTAGGAAAAGCCCAGAAAGACATGACCTGCAATGCATCACTTTGGCTATAACACAACATAATAATTTGACCCTCAAGGCAGTAAAAGGTACTTGCTGATGGAATAACACATAATTTCTTTGACTCCAGCAGGATTCAATCCCCTTGCATTTCTTTTCTTGGGAAGAGGCATTGAGGGAGCCAGTGTTTGAATCAGACTGGAAGGAAAGGTGAGTCACTTTGAGGCTTGATATTGCAGAGGGAGAAACTACAGTAGGAAGGAGATTTAGGGTCATATGGAGTGCTTTATTAAAAGGGAACATGTGAGTTCTAGGGAAAGAAACATTAAGCAATAATTTGTGAAGTGCTGAGTAGAAAATATAAAAGAAGGCAAACATAAGCATCAACTATTTAAGAACTATTCTCTCTGGCTCTGCCCTGAGGGTCATGGTGTTATCTCTACATAGTGCAGACTTTACCCTGTGCCATAGCTTGTGGACCTTGGGAGATGTATTGATTTTGTTTTCTATCTCCACCTCACCAGAACCCTAACAAACACAATATTGTTCCCATGGTTACATGTGCTAAGAATCCCAAACAAGCTTACAAATTTGTGTAATAACTTGTGGCTGCCTTAAATGGAAACTGAGAAATATCATTTATTTCAAAGTAACTCCTAGCTGCCTTATATGCTTTCCCATTCTGTTTCAGTAGATTAAACAAAAATTAAAAAGAAGAAAAAAGAGAGAAAGAAAGGAAAAAAGAAAGATCATGAAATAGGAACGTTGCCCAGGATTCCAGTTGTATAAAGCAGGTTGCATGGCAACTAAAGGAGCTCCAGTTTTCAGATTTAAGTATGTGCTGATTAATGTCAAGGGGTCATAGGCACAGGCACAGAGCTGGTTCCATCCTATAAAATGTTACTTTAATAACAATATGGGAAGGCTTTCTTAAAGTTTATAATGAACTTTAAAAAAATAAAGCCAGTTGAATTTCCAATTAAATTCAGACTGATCCAGTTTTCACACATGTCATACTGTAAAGTAAACTGGATATTTATATATAAAACCATCTAATTTTATTTTCAAAATATCTCATAATAAAGATTTAATTTTCATCTTTTGAATCTGGAAAGTAAGGGAAAAAATCCAAGTTTATTTAGTTTAGTGATAGATATAACTGTAGTTTAGATACTAAACTATTTAAGCAATAATATAAGACAGAGCTCCGTGGTAAATCCGTATGCTTGTATTGGTAGCAAATACAAAACTTCATGGTAAAATACTAACAGAGCATGGCCTAATTGTCCTCCAAGAGAGCAGAAACATTCTTTAAGTTTCTTTGAACATCAGAAAATAGAAAGGCTTTTTGTTAATGGTATAGAGAATCTTATGTATATGAGACAATATTATAGAAATAACACAAAATATGTTTTTCAGCTCAGTGTTCTCATTATGACATTTATATGTATTTAATATGTTTTAAACTTTACACTAAAGACTCTGTGTGTGTGTGTGTGTGTGTGTGTGTGTGATTTCTTCGTATAATTTAAATTATATAATCACCACCAATCATTGAAGCCAAAAGAGTTTTTCTTTTGGCATAGCAATCCCTGATTAATTTCTTAGATTGCTTCTGTAATAAAGATAACAATATTTTTTCTACTGGCTTAATAAAATATTGTCCTACTTTTGTTCTAAATTTAACCATGAATCAATCACTGTAGCTAATGGAAAGTTGCTATCCTAGGAAGGGCAAGCTGAGTCTGAGTTATTTGGGCTCAAATACTTGCTGTGGCATAGGGATAGCAACATGTGGGTTGACAAAGGACATGGAAGTTCTCCAGGAAAATGCTAGCTAGACTTGAAATGACAGATTAAGCTATCTGCCCCAATCATTCTTTCAAAGGGACTATAGCTCGATTACCTGGAAAATCATTTTAATACAAAGAAAATGAGAGAATAAGAAAATATACAAAAAACATTATATTTCAAAGACATAACTGTTAGTTGAGGTATGAGTAAAATGCTCTTGATGATGTACAAAGAATGACAGGTAGACCCAATAAAGCAAAGCGCACCTTTACTGTGAAGTACATTTATTACGTGTCAGATTGTGTTGAAGCAAAGGTTGGCAGGAGGAAAGTGCTGATTGAGCAAGCTTTGGTTAATAAAAGAGTGACAGGAAAATCACAAGTCAGAGAGGACTAACAGGGCTACATCTTGAGGTTGGCACAATCCCTGTAGTTCTGACTTCGGAGACTATAATGCCAGCAGTGAAGTATCCAGCCAACAAGAAGTTTAAAGTAGGACAAAGCTGATTCAACCTATGGAAGTCATTCAACACCATGAATCACTCAGTCCTAACAATCTGCTTCCTTCCCCATAGGATATGAGTATTGTAACTCTTCACTTTAAGAAATCTGAAGACTTGGGGCTGGAATAGCCTGGCTGATGTACCAGCATTTAAGACTGATTTTTATCTCTGGAGCAGGGGAAATTCAATGTGAAGCTAAACTGGAAAGAATAAGTTGACCAAGAAGCTGTGGATGGTAAGGAGAAGCAGTAGAGAGCAATGGTCAAAAATAAATCAGAAGATTTCCCAACAAAAAGCAGAAAAGAGAATGTAATGGAGTACCTATCATTCTAGGCACCAAACCTAAATATTATTTCTCTTTTCTTCTCCAGGAAACAGTAGACACCAAAGTCCCTAATTTCAATGTTCCCTATTCTCTTGGTAACACAAAAAGAATGAGCTCAAAGCAAAATTAGTGTTGTATCCCTGTTTGCCCCCAGGGATGAGAGGATCTGCATGTATACAAGTGATACTATGTGACCCCATCCATCAATTTATCTCTGATTGATAAATAAAGATGCCTACAACCTATAGCTGTAGATGAGAGATAGGCAGGGTTTGGGTTCCTGTCTTGGGGTCTGAGAAAAGACCGTAATGAGGAGAAGGGAGAAGGGAGAAGAAATTATGCCATCCCGTAGGTGAGTCATATAAAGTTGGGCTTGAGGGCTGGTCAATTAGAGTTAAGAGCTTCGTCGATGAAACATGGCAAGTTAAAACTTGGGCTTATTGATAGGGAAGCAAGTGCTAATGGCTTGGAGGGTAGATATCTGCTCAGTTCTAGTGCTATTTTAGGCATATTAGAAATATAAAAGTTTTGGGCCTTTTATCTTGGAACTGAATAATCAAAAGAAGGGTACAAACCCCTGATATTTACTATAACATGACACCATCAATATCTACTCACATCTGCAAGCTCTGCTGACAATGATGGGTTCCAGGGAGGATCTATATGCTCTCTCTAAAATACAGCAGAACCATGGCTATGGCGATAGCTCAAGAGTGAAGAATGAGCAATGTTCTTGCTAAGGACCTAAGTTCAGTTCTCAGAACCCATATGTAATCATTCGCAGCTACCTGTGACTTCAGCCCTAGGAAATTTGAAACCCTCTTCTGGATTCCACTAGCACCTGCATGCAACACACATATACCTGCACACATACATGAAATAAAAATTAAAAAAAAAAAAAAATTGTCAGGTACAATAGAACCAAAGAGGTGATATATGCATCAATAAGAAAACAAATGGTACACATGACAAGTATATAATAAATTATTCCTTTGTGTATTTTTAAAAAGAAAGAAACAGAAATTTAGCTCTTTAAGTCTTTGAGAAATTCAACTGCCTAAGAAGAATTGACCACTGAATGATAGAATTTATTTGAAAATATAGGTATATTTTTAAAAACCATAAGCACAAATTTCATAATTTTTAATGTTCTTCTATCTTGTAAGATAATACTTGTATCTATTATTTGACAATTTTAATTGTATGTACAATGTATTTTGATCATGTTAATTCTCCCATCCCTGCTTCTATCTAAAGAGATCATCTGAACATATTTGCTTCCCAACTTTATGTCCTATGCCTCTGCCTCTACCTCATGTATCCCACAATGTTCAATTGGTGCTTCTCATACATGTGTGTAGATAGCTGTGGAGCTATCCATTGGTGGATGGGCAACCTACCAGTGCCCATACTTTGTTCTTTAAATTTTTATATTAAAAACCATGGTTTGGATTATTTGAAGCAGAAATGTCAGGCTATAGATGAACTACATCCCTTACTTATTTATTATATGTCCACATAAGCAGCAAAAATCTGTACTTTCCATTGAGTTCACTGTCACCCAGTGTGGTGGTTTGATTAGGTTTGGATCCCTCATGTGTTTGAGTGCTTGGCTCATAAGAGTTGTACTATTAGGAGGCGTGGCTTTGTTGGAAGAAGGGGGCACTGTGGAGGGAGGATTTGAGGTCTCTATTTTCAAGCTCTACCAAAGAGGAAATTCAGTCTCCTCCTTGCTGTCTTTGTATCAAGATGTAGAACTCTCAGTTCCTCCAGCCCACATCTGGCTCTACACTGCTGTGCTTCCTGCTGTGATGATAATGAACTAAACCTGTGAAACTGTAAGCCAGCCCCAACTAAATGTTTGCCTTTATAAGCGTTGCCTTGGTCATGGTATCTCTTCACAGCAACAAAACCGTAACTAAGACAGAAGTTGGTATCAGGGACTGGGTATTGTTGTGATAGACCTGACCATCCTTTTCCTTGAAGAAATGTGGATTTTGGTACTTTTGTTTATTAAAGCAGTAGAACCTACTTTAAGTGAGGCTTCTGGGGAATACTAGTAGGAACATGGAAGACAGTTATACTGAGGGTGATTTGAATTATGGGAACTTGGCTCAAGAGGTTTCAGAGGAGAAACATTTTTGTTTGATGACGAGATATCATTCTTATGATATTTTGTTGAAGAATTTGGCTGGCTTTTGGGCTTATCTGAAGAGTCTGTCTGAGGCTATAGCCTCAGTGAAGAGATTAATAGCATTGAGGAAGGAAATCTCAAAACTGCCTAGCATAGACTCTGTCTTGTGGTTTACTCTTATGAAGAGTGTTTTGATCAAGTATAGCAAGCTTCGAAAAGAAAAAGTACAAAGTGTCTGGTTCAAGGATTAAAGGGGCACCAGGAACTAGAATGAAGTTATTCTTCTGTTCAAGGACTTTAAATGGAATTAAGGGAGTAGTGATCTCCAATCAAGATCCCACTTAGCTAATCTTATTTTTTTCGGCATTTGCAGTTGTACACAGTATAGTTGTATCATGCTGATCATTATTATGACCTGGTTATTATTTTTATTTGGAGATAAGGAGATGTTATTGTGTGTGAAATTAGCAAGGGAAACATTGAGATAGCTATTCTTGGTTGTCAACTTGTCTATATCTGGAATGAACTACAATTTAGAACGTATAAAGATCTTGTGAAAAGTAATTGAAGAAACTTAGGTCCAGGCATGGAGGTACAGGCCTTTAATTCCAGGAGACATAGGCAAGTAGATCTCTGAGTTCAAAGTCACATACAAACCAAGTTCCGGGACAGCCAAGCTTAGTCACTGAAGGAACCATCAAAAATTACATTTTGTCTGCCATATCTGGACAGCTTTTCTGAGCTTAGCACAAAATGGAGGACCCCCTTCCTTTCTTTGAGGGTCTTCTTTTTCTCTACCTGATAAGAGGAGGCTGACCCCAGTCTTTTACCTGAAGAATGTCACATAATCCTTGGCAAAATTGTAAGTTCAATTTCCTAGAATGTCTCTCCATGCAAATAAGGTCTGCCCACAAAGTCAGTCAATGAAATTTCTCCCTACCCTCCAAGGTTCATATACTTAGCTGTTGATTCACGCTGTATAAGTGTTTGAGCACATGCTGTTTTCTAAAAACCTGCAACACTAAAGAGCTGCACCACTGAAATCTTTGAAGATTTCCTCTCCCCTTACCATGGCATTCACTGTGCCAGCGCAGCAAATAGCAGAACTTGGCAGCTTTGACCACATGGTTCTGGATTTAGAATCAAGGAAGGAATTTCCCTCTGAGCTAAGGAAAGTCAATGAGTCCAGGTCTGTGGCAGATGTGTCCCTGGATAAAGGCCTAGAAATGCCATTGTGTGAGGTGGGTAAGGTGGTACCTTGTGCTGGCAGCCAGATTAGCCAGGGGTAGGAGTCACACAGGTAGTACTAGTTTTTTGAAGGCATGAAGAGGTCATAGAGAAAAGCCAAGGCTTAATACTGTGAGAGGCCAGGGAAGGACATTGGAAAAGATTTAGCTTCAGTGTCAGTTGAAGGCCCAGAATTTTAGGGGTCATGCAAAGAAATTGAGACTTGGTACCATGAAGAAAACCTATTAAAAGCTATTTGTTAATTTACAGCCCAGTCATAGTAGAAGATGCTAGTATATTGGAGATTCCAGTACCACAGGATAACCAACAAGAAGAGTAGCAGCAGCTGCTCAGGTTCCAGAAAGCTGGGAAGATGAAGCCTGGATTGCCTGAGAGACCACAAGAGGTTAGAGATGAGAGCGCCATAGGATACCTACCAAGGAAAGCTACTAGTAGGGAGTGGAACAAGCCCAAGAGAACAAAGATAAGTTGCAGTTAACAAGGATAAAAGAAAATAGATATCAGAAGAGCATTTTGACATTAGATATGGAGATGTAGAGTTTGGAATTTACCTAGCTAGTTTGTTGTCTTGCTCTGGTCCAGTATTTCCTCGCTGTTTTTTTTTCCCCCTGTGTTTTGGAATGGTATGTGTATCCTGTGCTATGATATATTAGAAGTATATAATCTGCTTTTTTATTTTGATTCTATCGGGGATTTCTGTTAAGAAATTGCATGAATCTCAGAAGACACTTTGAACTTTGGGATTTTAAACAGTGTTGAAAATGTGATAGACTACAGGGACTTTTGAAATTGCATTAAATGCATTTTGAATTGTGTAATAGCTACAATTCGATGAGGCCAGTGAGTGGACTGTGTAGTTGTTTGAATAGATTTTGCTCCCATAGACTCATGTGCTTAAATGCTTGGCTCAGGGAATGGCACTACTAGGAGGTGTAGTCTTGTTGAGGATGTGACATTGTTGAAGAAAGTGTGTCACTGTGGGGCAGGCTTTGAAGTCTGCATGTTCAGGCTCTACCTAGTGTGGAAATTCAGTCTCCTCTTGGCTGCCTTTGGATTAAGATGTAAAACTCTCAGCTCCTCCAGCCCCATGTCTGTCTGCACACTGCTATGCTTCTGCCATTATGGACTGAACCTGTGAAACTGTAAGCCGACCCCAACTAAATGTTTGCCTTTATAAGAGTTGCCTTAGTCATGGTGTCTCTTCACAGCAATAAAAAATCCCAAAACAACCATTGTAAAGAAAGAGAGAAATAAACTATGACACTGTTCTAAGATAATATTACGAGTAATATTACTTTATGGAACAATGTTAGTCTTATCAACACCATTCAGATTAAATTTTCTACTCATATTAAGAAACTGTAAGTAAATTTATAATTCTAAAATTTTATCACAATCTACAGATATAAGCTATGATGTTTGTATAATATTCACCTCCAAATGAAATCTCTATCCCCTATTGAAGACACCTGACACTATGAAGAAAATGGCATGCACATGAGGGAAGAAAGGTAAGATACTGTCTTACAATCTTCCTGGGATTCTTGGGGATGGATTGGGACTCCTACTGCTTAGCTGATGTGAAAAAGGAGCAGATGTAAAAGTATGGTGATATACATCTACGTGAAGTGAAAAATCCAGGAAAAAATCCACCTTATGCAGGGAAGGCATCAGGTGCCCTCCACTGCTTCACATGTCAAAAAGGATTACTCAGCTCCTGTCTGCTTCCTGTTACAGACTGATGACAAATACCACAGAGACTCAGTTTCCCCTTACAAATACAGTTGAGTAAAACACTCTTAAGGCTGACATTAGTCTTCTGAAAAATGCACTTCAATGATATTGAAAACTAAAGACATATAGAGTTCTAAATTTAACTTAATTATAAAACGTCACAACTTCTAAATATATGAGTAGAGTTAAGCAACTTAAATATTAAAGTCTGAGCTCAGTGGTAGAGCGCTTGCCTAGCAAGCGCAAGGCCCTGGGTTCGGTCCCCAGCTCCGAAAAAAAGAAAAAAAAATTAAAGTCTGATATTTAATTTTCTTTTTTACATGGTAAAACACTTCGAAATATCTTTTCTATTCCCTTAGTCTTTTTAAAATGTGGGTTATAAAAATATAAATTATAAGTAGTATATTGAAATGTATTTATTGATTTAGGATTATAGCATTGCACAATTCTGTACAACCTAGCTTCCTCCTAGTGCAATTAGGAGTGAGAGAAATTATATTCTACGGTGAGCAAAACAGAGGTCAGCAAGCCAGAAAAACATGCGTTTTCTCTCTCTGTCTCCCTCTGTCTGTCTTTGCCTCTGTGCCTCTCTATCTCTCTGTCTCTCTCTGTCTCTCTCTTTCACACACACATACACACACATACATGCCACATTTTTCTTTAAATCCAGTCACTCTTTTTAACTTTTTTGCCACATTCATTGTTAAATATTAAAAATCAAAGCTTTGAAAATTAGCATGTATTTCATATAGACCTCATGAAAAACTGGCTTGCACATGGCTGAAAACTACTTGCTAGGCCTCCTTCAGTTCACCTCACTTAAATGTTAGCTAAAGAAAAATAGCTGCATTTTAACAAAAATCTTTCTTTAAGGTGAGACACAAGGAGCATTTGCCTGGCAAGCCCAAAGTCTTGGCTTCAACCCACAATACAGAAATATTTTAATGAATTAAAATACAAAAGATAAATCATCTCCATCATACTTTCTCTTTTATTCTTCTTTACTATAGCTATCAAATTATATACCCAATACTGAGTTAAGTCCTTAGCTAAGATAAGCAGTAAATCATGTACTAAGTGGCCTGCTGAGGGGTAGAGTGAGACCCAATAAACACCTATTGCTATTTAAATGTGAATTCTGAAAGTAGAAAAAGGTAATTCATATGTGTACTTTTAAATTATTTTTATTAAATTGTTTATACATTAATATAAACTATGCATTTATTTAATTATCTTTATTTAAATTAATTCTTTAGGATCATGCAAGCAAAGTTTTTATGAAATAATTAAAGTGCTGATATGCAGACAGATATAAGTCCTGCCACAGTCAGAAGTCCCTAAAGGCCTTCTAAAATACAAGAAGGCAGAAGCCTCTCCATCCAGCAGAGGCCATGACAACTCTCCCGATGCTGGACAACCAACACTTCTCTAGAACCTGTGTAACCTACTCCCAACATCCTCTACTCTCCTTATCGCCCACATCTTCCCTGAAGTCCCCTGCTCCAAAGGAAACCATACTAATACCCAGATCCTCAGGTATATCCCCCACTTAAAGACGACTAACACCCCCAGGACCCTACTCAGCCTATTCCCAATAGCCCTTCTCATCATCACCATATCCCAGTCCACATTTCCAGGAGAAGTTCCCTGCTCCACCAGAACCCACACCAGCCCCAGATACCCAGAGGACTCTTGATTGACCAGAGGCTATACTAGAACACAGTCCCCAAAATGGGCAGAAAATCCTGCCTGATGAGCCCTCCTCTCCCCACCAGGCCTTCAGAAGTGTAGCCTCAACTAAGTTGGAAACTGTGTATCCAACCACAGGTCATTCTGGCCAGACCATCAGTGAGGAAATGGAAATCAAGTAACAGAACACTCATTGAACAAAAGTAAACAAAGGTATCCCAAATACCAGTGAAAGAACACAATTAACAACAGACAGGGAAATATGTCCCCACCAGAACCCAGCTACCCTATTGCAGCAGGCCCTGAAAATCCCAATGCAGATGAAACACAAGAACATGGCATTAAAACCAACTTTATGGAGACAGTGAGGTTCTTACAGATGAAATAAATAAATCCCTTAAAGAAATTGAGTAAAAGACAAACAAAAATTAGAGAAAATGAAGAAAAATCCCTTTAAAAAAAGCTAGGGAGGGGATAAGTGGAAAAACAGTTGAAGGCAGAATAAAACTGTGTAAGACCTGAAAATGAAAATAGAAGTAATAAGGAATACAAAAACTGAGGGAATCCTGGGAATGGAAACTTTAGGGAAGTAAAGAGTAACTACAGACAAACAGATTACAAAAGTTGGAAGAGAGGATCTCAGGAATTAAAGATTTAATAGAAAAAATAGACACATCAATCTAAAAAAATGTTAAATCTATAAAAATACCTGATACAAAATATCCAACAAGTCTGGGATGCTATGAAAAGACCAAACCTAAGAATAATAGGAATAGAAGGAGAAGAATTCTATCTCAAGGTACCAGAAAATATTTTTTAACAAAGTTTTAGAAGATAAAAAGTTTAATCTAAAGAAAGACATGACTATAAAGGTACAAGACGCTTACAGAACACCAAATTGATTGGACCAGAGAAGAAAGTACCCTTGCCACATAATATTCAAAGCACTAAATGTACATAACAACAAGAAAAGACTATTGAAAGCTGCAAGAGAAAATGGTCAAGTAACATATAAAGGCAAACCTATTAAATTACACATGATGTCTGAATGGGAACTCTAAAAATCAAAAGGGTCTGGACAAATGCCTTGCAGACTCTAAGAAACCACGGATGCCAGCCCAGATTATTACTATACCCAGCAAAACTTTCAATTACTATAGATGAAGAAAGGAAGATTTTCCATGGTAAAGTCAAATTTAAAAATTTTTCTAAAAAAATTTTTTTCTGTCTACAAATTGAACCTTACAGAAGGTACTAGAAGGAAAACTCGAAACCAAGAAGGTTAACTATGCACAAAAATACAAGCAGTAAATAACCAGATACCAACAAAACCATAAAAGAAGAAACACACACACACACACACACACACACACACACACTCACTCACACACATACACACACACAAACACAAACACATGCACATATACACATTACCACCAATAATAACAACAAAAATCACAGGAATTTAGAATCACTGGTTATTGCTATTTCTCAATATCAATGAATTCAATACTGAAATAAAAAGGCACAGACTAGCAGAATGCATGCAAAGACAGGATCCATCTTTCTGCTGTATAGAAGAAACATACTTCAACATCAAAGAAAAACAGTACCTCAGAATAAAGGGTTGGAAAAGATTTTTTTTCAAGCCAAGGATTTTAAGGAACAAGCTGGTGCACCCATTCTAATAGCTTACAAAATAGATTTCAAACCAAAACAGGGGATAAAACATTTTGTACTAATCAAAAGAAAAAAAAAAAAACAAGACGATTTTCAAGTTTTAATATCTACACCCAAAACACAAGGACATCCATGCTTATGGAAAAAAAACACTACTAACATTTAAATTATACATTAACCATTCTTCATTGAGAGTGGGAAACTTCAATATTTACTCTCATCAATAGATAGGTCATCCAGACAAATAATAAACATAGAACAGCTAGCATTAAAAGGCATTATGTACCCAACGAACCTAACAAATATCTATAGAACTTGTGAACCAAACTCACACACAAAAATACACCTTCTTCTCAGCAACCCAAGGAATGTCCTCCAGAATTGACCACATATTCAGTTATGTAGCAACCTTCAACAGATATAAGAAAATGATAGTAATCCCCCGCATCCTATCAGACAACCACAAATTGAAGCTGGCTATTAGAAACAACAGAAAGCCTATACACTCATGGAAGATGAACAACTTTATACTAAATGATTACTAGGCCAAGTCAGGATTAAAGAAAAAATTCTAGAATTCAATAAAAATCAACGCAGAACAAATCCAAACTTAAGCGACACAATGAAAGCAGTCCTATGGGGAAAGTTCGTAGCAGTGGGCGCCTTTATAAAGAAACTGGAGGGGTCTCCTACTAACAGTTTAACAGCTCACCTGAACGCTCTAGAATAACAATAACAATCACCTAAGAGGAATGGAGAGCAGGAAAATATATAATCAAGTGGAGTGCTGGAATCAATACAGTGGAAACAGAAAGAGCAAAACAAAAGAAAACAAAATCAATCAAATAAAGAAATGGCACTTTAAGAAAACTAACAAGAGAGACAAACCCTTACTGAAACTAACTAAAACACAGAGAAAACATCCAAACTAACAAAATCAGAAACAGAAAGGGAGACATAAAAGCAAAGACCAAAGAATCATTAGGTCACATTTCAAAAACCTGACCTCCACCAAATTGGAAAATCTAAAAGAAGTAGTCAATTTTCTTGCTTGATACCACTTACCAAAGGTAAATAAAGCTTAGATTAAACAATCTAAATAGAACTATAGACCCATGGGAATAGAGAAGTAATTAAAATCTCCCAACCAAAAAGGAACTCTAGAGCCAGACAATTTTAGTGTAGAATTCTACCAGACATTAAAAAGAAGAGCTAGCAGCAATACGATTCAAATTATTTCATAAAATAGAAACAGGAAGAAAAACCTTTCCAAGTACATTTTATGAAGTCACAGTCACCTCAATATACCTACACACACAAAGATCCAACAAGCAGAAAGAATTAAAGATAAATTTTACTCATGAACATTAATGCAAAAATACTCAACAAATTAATTATAAACCAAATCCAAGAAAATCCATCAAAAGATCATCCACTCTGATCAGATTCAGGTGTGGTTCAATATAAGAGAACAGTAAATGTAAACTAATACACCAAATAAACAAACTGAAAGAAAAATCACCACATGATCATTTCATTAGATTCTGAAAAAGCCTTTAACAAATTCTAAGACCCCTCGTAATAATAGTTTGGAGAGATCAGGAGTACAAAGGAACATAACTAAACAGTTCACAGCAGCTTCACATTCAGCATCACATTAAATGGCAGGGAACAAAGCAATTTCACTAAAGACAGGAGCAAAACGAGGCTGTCCACTCTCTCCTCATCTATTCAAAATAATACTTGAAGTTTCTGCTACAGAGGCAAGAAACTAAAGTGCATCAAGGAAGTACAAACTGGAAAGTAAGAAGTCAATTTTGGTAGATATTATGATAGTTACATAAAAAGTGATTCATAAAAATGTACCAAGGGAAGTCTACAGTTGATAAACACCATTAGCAAAGTGACGGAATACAAAGTTAACTCAAAAAAGCACACACAAATAAAAACCTAACAAAAACCAGTAGCTCTCTTATATACAAACGAGAAGAAATGCATGGAAACAACACTTTTTACAAGGGTTTCTAATAACTTCAAATACCTAGGGGTAACTTTAACTACGTAGATGACCTGTATGAAAATAACTTCAAGTCTTTGAAGAAAGACTTGGTGAAGATATGAGAAGATGAAAAGATATCCTATCCTCATGGGTAGTTGGATTAACAGTAATAATGGCCATTTTACCAAAAGCAATTTAGAGATCCAATGCAATTCCCATCAAAATTCCAACACAATTCTTTACAGATCTTGAAAGAATAATTCTTAACAATATGGTAAAACAAACAAACAATAAAAAACAATCCTGTACAATCAAAGAAAGTTGCACAACAGAGCTATAGTAATAAACAGCATATGACATTGGCATGTTGGCATGTGGCAACACAGACATGTTGATCAATGGAATTGAATTGAAGGTCCAGACACAGATCCCCACATATACATGATTTTTGATAAAGAAGAATGAAGTACACAACGGAGAAAAGACAGCCTCTCCAACTAATGGTTGTGGCCAAACATCACGAAAATTTTAGGCAAATGGATGGAACTAGAAAATATCATTCTGAGTGAGGTAAACCAGAACTAAAAGGACATGCATGTTAGGTACTCACTTATAAAAGTATGTTAGCTATAAAACAAAGGATATTTATGCTACAATCCTTGGACCAAAAGAAGCCAAATAACAAGGAGAACCTACGGGAGGATGCTTGAATCTCACTCAGAAAGGAAAATAAAAGACATCTGAGATGGATGGAGGGAGGGAACTGGCTGAGAAAAGGAATGGGGAGGGAAATGAGGGAGAGGTGTCAGGTGTACAGAGATGGAGAACGAATGGAAATCGGTGGTGGGCCATCAGGATGAAAAATGAATAACTCCTCCCTTCAGAGCTCAGAGAATATGGTGAAAGAGGAGGTGAAAAGGTTGTAAGAACCAGAAGGGTAGAAACCACCAGAAGAACAAGGCTCTCAGAATCAATTAAGCAAGGTGCATATGAGCCCACAAAGTCTGAAACAGAAAGCACAGACCTGCACAGGTTTGTACTAGGTACTGTGCATATATCAGATATAGCTACTGGCTTATTGTTTCTGTAAGACTCCTGACTGTGAGTACAAGTAGGTGTCTGACTCTTGTGCCTGCTCTTAATACTCTTTTCCTCCTGTTGATTTGTCATGTGAAACTTCAATATGACAGTTTTTGGTCCATCTTATTATATTTTGTATTATGTTTCATTGCTATTTCTTAGGATTTCTTTAATGAGAGACAGAAAGGGAGTGGATCTTGAGAAGAGAGTATAGACATAATGTGCCTGTGTTCCGTGCACTGTGTAAAGATTATCCTTGTGTTATTCAAGTGCTGATTTTTCTGCCATCATATCTTGTTTCAATCCAGAAACAGCATTGTAATGCTATGTCAAGAATGCCCCCCGTCTCATGTTTGTGTAAAAAATGCTTTCCATGTATTCTCTGCCTTATCAATAAAAGCTGATCTGCCAATGGCTAGGCAGAATAGAGAATAGGGTGGGACTTCCTCCAGGCAGGGATGGGGAAGATGACAGGAGAAGAATAAAGAGATCCAGCCACCAGAGAGAAGAGAAGACATCATGGGAAAATATATCTGAAGCCCAGAGAGCCAGACCAATACTAAAATACAAGTATCTCAGGGATTTTGGCTGGGAGGTGGCCAGATTATTTTAGAGGATTAAAATATATCAATGACTGCCCAGGTATTGCCATGAAAACTTGATTAAATAAATCTTGGTTTCTCTCTGTTGTTCTTGGGGAACTAGTCTAAAGAAAAACAGCTGCTGTATTAATTTACTGCAAACATTTATATTAATATTAATTGTTACAGGAAAGGAGGTAGGAACTCGGAGAAGTGGAGAAGGGGAAACTATAATCAGGATATATTGTTTGAAAACAAGAATCTATTTTCAGTAAAAGAAAAAAATTAAATGATGTCCTATATCGCATTATTAACTATAAAGCAGACAATAGCTAAGCCATCATTTTATATTTATTACTGGTACATTACAGCAGATAGGGTTCCAGTTTGAATTGATTTTGTACATGATTGGTGATCTTCAAATTGATTCACCAGTAGTTCTCCTTTTTCCTTTCCTCTTGTTTTGTCTTGTTTCCTGGATTGCTCTTAAGAAGCTTAGACTCTTCATTTTATCGTAACATTTTTTAAAAAGTACTTAAGACTTAAAACAAAATAGTTAAATTAGATAGATGATTATAATTGGGAGAAAGATGGGAACAGATCATATATACAATCTACTCAGAAATAAGATATCCAACTTACCTGTCTCTAACCAAAAAGGACATATAAACAACAGTGACACCTATAAATGAGAACAGAAATAATGTCTTACAAATTGCTTCCCTTACAAAAGCAGACTGGTGTAACAGAAAATCTCAAATATTAATACGCTATAATTCTTTATATTAGTAGTTTCCACTAAATTTAGAAAAATTTTAATAACATATGTCCTTAATGAAAGCTTTTCCAAATAACTGGACCTTTCATGACATTAAAACCAAAGTTAGTATGTACAAGAGGCTTCTTTTTTCTAAGAAAATTACAGAATCAGAGTCCTCCAATAACATGTCTACCTTCAGCACTCATGGAAACTCATGGCTTCTAAGTATCCATTGAAACCGTTGCTTTATTTTTCAAGGATGTATTCATTCATCACAGAGAGACTAGATTACTTTTTATTCTAAAGTACTCTATGCACAGATGGGAAGAGACCTGAACTCTAAGAAGAGACTCTTCACCATCCAAAATCACAACATCTCTTTTTGTTATATTGAAACAGAAACTTCAAGCCTTGGCTTCCCAGATAACTGACTTTTCCCATCTAGTCTTGTACCCACAAGAGTCTTCAATATGAGAAAAAGTCTGTGGAACATACCTTTTCTGTTTCCATGAATAGGGTGTAATCATCAATTTTTTTCTTACTGTTGTCTGCCACCTAGAAGCATGCTGGCTCTATTTGAAGTAGATGTGCAGTGAATGCCCTAGAAAAAAGTCAATAAACAGGACAGGAGAAAACTTTTTCATAAATGCATGAGTGAGTGGTACTTGTCTGATTATGGTGCCCTCAAGGGCCCCAGTGTGTCCTATAGACTGTCACAGAAGATTCACTTACTGTAACAAATTATACACAATATTTTGGTCCATATCCCCAAATTAATAGTAGACAACACTACTTCAATTTGAGTACTGCAATAACAAAGAGCAACAGAACATTCACAAATCCCAATAACACATGAGACAAGTCAAGACTTCAGAATAATGTGGAATATTCTCCTTAACAAGGAAGTCATAGAATTTTCTTTTCCCAGGACATTTCTTAATAATAATATAAAGATAAATTCTGCTGGGCATGGGGATGCACATCTTTAATCCCAGAACTCTGGAGGTAGAGATAGCCAGAGTGAATTCGTGGCCATCTGGGTCTATATAGCAATCTCCAGGCTCACTAGGCTACATAATGAGTCCCTGTCTCAAAAAAGAAAAAAAATCATTTATTTCAAAATATTACTCAAAGTTTTTAGCAAACTATCACTTAAAGTTCTAATCTACTAAACTATAATGAATAGACCACACAGAAAATCTCAGAGAATCAGTAAATCTAAGCTATGAAAACACTCTTAATTCACATACAGCATTGATATTTATCCCATGTTGGACCTTTCTCTATGACATCATCCCAGAAAATTATAATAATGATATAAAAATATATGCTATCTGTTTTATATGTTGCCACTATTTTCATCACCACCACTTATTCTACAATTGTATGTCATGTACGCTGTCCTGGAATTGTATACCTTCACACACTGTAATTGGTCTTTTTCTCAAACATTTTACTGGGAATCAGTGTATCCAGAAGCAATGATTCTCACATTATGTATCCTTTTGGAGATTTTTATTAATAATTCAAGACTAAGCTATGAATAAAATTAATGTTAACTGCTTAAATGTGCTATTATAAGCCTGGGACTGTTAACACTCTTAAAAATAGGCAAATTCTGCGTAATATCCAGATTCAAAGCTTAGTTTTTAGGTTTATTGTTTGCTGTATATATTTGAAGTTGCTTGAAGACGAATTGTCCATAGTCACAGACCAGTTGGTAAAAGGCTGTGTAATAGTCACAGGTTTGTGGACATACTTTCCAAGAAAACTGTGATAGTAGAAGCATATAAACATTCACGTAGCTTGAAATCAATCTAAACACTCAACAAATCACTACTGCACAAACCCCATAAAATTAGAAGTTCTTCTCTACTTACACAGTTTTCAAGGCAAGCTTTCCCTGATTGTGTAATGAAATATAGTGCAAAAAAGAGAAAAATGTAGACAGAATGGGCCAGAGAGATGGCTCAGTTGTTAAAGGCTGGCAACCAAATAAATTCTAAAGAATGAAATGAAAATGCCTTAGCATATGATTTAAAAATGCTTTATGAAAAATTTAAGAAATTCAATTTCTTCATTTTAAAATCAATTATTTAACCATTGTGAAAAATCAGAGTATAAATTTAGGGGTTGTAATTATGAACCTTATAGTACATACCTCTGAGTACACTAGTAAATCTAATGGGATTTTAAAACTAAAAACTAAATACTCAATGGAATTACTTATGGCATTTTAAGCAGAGAAAGAAAATGAGTGAAATTTGACTTAAGTGTACTTTTAATCATTATGCTAGGGCTTATCAAAATAAAGAAAGGGGAAAATTCACTTTCAGAGAAATGATGCATCCATTTTTTTAAAATACTTTCTATATAATAAAATGTAGAGACAAAGGCACACTATGTTTATACATAGTCAAACTGACAAAAAATTATTCCCAAACTGAACTTAAAAGTGTATATAATACCATACTTTTGGCTAGAGACAAGGCTATTCTTTCCACTTAGAAGACAAAATATCAAAATGCTTAGGAAGACTTGGAAATATAGCTCACAAGCACAGGGTTCTGGTTTTAACCTCCAGCTCCTCTCGGAATAAAGCAGTGATCAGAAAGAAAAATCAATGCATGATATTTTATGATAGCTGTCATAGGCTAACCTAGATGTAAGGCTCAAAGTTTGAAGAGGAACCACTTCTCACTTGTTCCTTCCTAATCCTCAGTTTCCAAACACAAGGTCCGAAAATAATATGTGGTCAAAACTATTGATTAGTACATCTATTCTCAATTATTCAAATTCAGTTTGGGATGTTACATCATATTGTAGTCCTCCACTTTCTAGATAGAAATTATTAATGTTGAACTAGATGATCCCCTCGGGCTGACTAGTCTCTAACATCAGTCTCTGACTACCCTCATTATGCAACCAGTTACATGCACATTCCAAAGCCCATGCATCACTATATTCACCCCACGTTTCCCAAAGACACTGATTCATATTGATCTAAGCTTCTCATTTCTGAATTATCAAATGACTCAAGGTTCCTCACCTTATTATTCTCTACAATAATGCCTGCAATCTTCCTACCATCTTATCATCCAATCATTTTATCATTTATATTTTATTCATATTATATTTATATTTTATCTTATCATCTTACCATTTATATATCCTTAAAATATGAGCACACATTTTCTCTCTCATAGAATAAGTGGCTTTTTGAATGTTAAAACCCTTTCTCTTTTTTTATTAATCTTTTAAACTTCAAATTATATTCCCCTTCCTGGTTACCCTTCTACAACCCCCCCCTTTTTTTTTACTTTCAACACACACACACACACACACACACACACACACACACACACACATACACACACACACACACCTCCTCTTAATCTTGATTTTCTTGTGGCTTCAGATTATCCATACTCTGTTCATATTGATTTTACTCATATAATCAGTACTATATTTTTCCATACATCTTCTCAAATGTTTTGTCTCTATTGCATTCTCTTGCTGAAAGCTGCATGTAGTTATTTTTCAATAAAATAAGTTCTATACCCTTTAGAGAAATAAGTTCTATTCTCTGTAGAGAAAAAAAAGTTATCCAGTCAATGTATCTATATGGCTTCTACCCTTTAACCACACTTTCAGTATCTTAGCATTATTGTTTTATTTTTCTGACTGCAAAATGTTAGGAAATGTAGATATTAGTGTAGACATCAATATCCAAATTGAAAATATCACAAAGGCTTAGAAATGGAATGTTTAAACCAATAGGCATTTAATGAATAAAAATTATTATTTGGCAGAAATAAAAAGTCATAATATTTAGTTTCTAAAAAGATAATATCAAGAAGTTTAAAATATCTTACTTCTTTCAAAAGCTTGATTACAATAAATTCTACAACAAAAGCTTAAGATGTTTCTATTGAATTTTTTTCTATAGGATTCTTATACAAGTGTAAAGATGAGCTTTTTCTAAAAGCTTCACAGTCTATAATCCTTATCCTTTATTAAAAGGACATATAAAAATTCTCTTCCCTTTCCCTTTTATGGTATGTTCCACTTTACTGGTTACATACTTCAGGTTACCTAATCAAATCCAAAAACATTCAGAGATAGAATCTAAAATACAAAATGGAACATGTGGCATTTGACTCTCATGGTCTGGTTCACTATCTTTTAGGCAGGACGCTGTTTCCATGAAATCTCAACAGTATCCTTCCATAAATAATCAAGATCTCCATAGTGACACCGATTAACATGTTAATGTGGAAAGAGAGAATTTCACAGGAGCCTCAGGAAATGATGGAATGCTGAGAGAGGGAAAACAGTCTACTTCTGGAAAAGCCCCTTATAGATTTTCCATCCCAGGCATCAGTCCTAAACACATGTACATAAGAGCAACAACAAAAGATCTCTGCAGTTGTATATATGCATATGTACTGAGTGTAACAATAATAATTATAGGAGAAGATATCACCAATCAAGAGACAGTGAGAAAACTTGGAGATGGAGGGCAGAAAGGAGAATTGAAAATGTTGTAAATATAGCATTCATGCATAAATTTCTCAAAAAATAAAAAATTAATCACTTAAAAATATTTATCCAGATGGATTTAGTGCAGAATTCTACCAGACCTTTAAAGAAGACCTAATACCAATATTCCTCAAACTAGTCTTTAAAATAGAAACAGAAAAACACTACTTAATTTCATTCTATGAAGCCACAATTACTCTGATACCTAAACCACAGAAGGACCCAACCAAAAAAAGAGAACTTCAGACAAATCTCACTTATGAATATCAATGCAAAAGTACTCAATAAAATTCTTGCAAATCAAATCTAAGAACTCATCAAACTCACCACTATCAAGTATGCGTCATCCCAGGGATACAAGGTTTGTTCAATATACGAAAATCCATTAATGTGGTCCACTATATAAACAAACTCAAAGAAAAAAAAATCACACGATCATCTCCTTAGATGTAAAAAAAGCATTTGACAAAATACAACACCCTTTGATGTTAAAAGTATTGGAGAGATCAGGAATTCAAAGCCCATACCTAAACATAATAAAAACAATTTACTGCAAACCAATAGCCAATATCAAATTAAATCGAGAGATACTTAAAGCAATCCTACTAAATTCGGGACAAGACAAGGATGCCCACTTTTCCCATATCTATTCATTATAGTACTCGAAGTGCTAGCTAGAACAATCAGACACCAAAAAGAGATCAAGGGGATACAAAGAAGAAATAAAGGTATCACTGCTTGCAGATGATATGATACTATAGGTAAGTGACCCCAAAAATTCTATCAGAGAACTTCTACAGCTGATAAACAACTTCAGCAAAGTGGCAAGATATAAATCAGTAGCCTTCCTTTATACAAATGATAAACAGGCTGAGAAGGAAATTAGGGAAACAACTCCCTTCACAATAATAATATAATATATCAAATAATATAAAATATCTTGGGGTAACTACACCAAAAACAAAACAAAACAAACAACCCAATCAATAAATGGGGTATAGAACTAAGCAGAGAATTTACAACAGAGGAATCTCGAATGGCTGAGAAGCACCTAAAGAAATGTTCAAAGTCCTTAGTGATCAAAGAAATGCAAATCAAAATGACCATGAGATTTTCCCTTATACCAATGAGAATGGCTAAGATCAAAACCTCAGGTGACAACACATGTTGATGAAGATGTGGAGAAAGAGGTACACTCACTCCTCCATTGCTGGTGGAATTGCAAGTTGGTACAACTACTCTCAGAATCAATCTAGATGTTCCTTAGAAAATTGAAAGTACATCTACCAGCAATACCACTCTAGGGAATAAACCCAAAAGATGCACTATCAGACCACAGGGGCACATGTTTCACTATGTTCATAGTGGCCTTGTTTGTGATAGCCAGAAGCTAGAAACAACCTAGATCTCCCATAAAAGAAAAATGGATACAGAAAATGTGGTTAATATACACAATGGAATACTACTCAGCTTTCAAGAATGAGGTCATCCTGAGTTTTGAAGGCAAATGGGTGGAACTAGAAAATATCATCCTGAGTGAGGTAACTCACCAAAGGACATGATGCATGGTATGTACTTACTAAGAGGATATTAGCAAAGAAAAAAGAAAAAAAAAAAAAAAAAAAGGTAGAGAATACCCAAGACCAAGATACAGTCCACAGAACTCAAAAAGGAGGTCAACAAGTTGAATCCCACTTAAGAGGAAGAAGAAAGCAATCACAAGGGGGAGGCGGAGGGACATGGGTGGAAAAGGGATGGGGAGGGGCAGGAAGAAGGGTACATGACCTGGGTAGGGGAAAGAAGTGAAGTCCTGAGGGCTAGCAGAAAGAATGGAAACAGGCAACCTCAAGGATGGAACCCTCCAGAATGCACCAGAGATCTAGGAGTTGAGTCTTAGGACTCAAAGGGAGGGACCTTAGATGAAAGGCCCTACAGTGAGGAGAGAGAACTTGTAGAGCCCACCTCCAGCTGAGAGACAGGGCATCAAGTGAGGGATGGGTTCCACACACAGTCAAAACTCCGACCCATAATTGTTCCTGTCTGACAGAACTGGAGGAATGGACATTGGGAGGAGCCTGAGCAACAGGCCAAAAGTGGGATCCAGCTCAAGGGGAGACCCCAAGGCCTGACACTATTATTGAGGCTATGAAGCACTCACAAAAAGGGATCTATCATGACTGCCCTCCCAAAGACAAGCAGCTGAAAGAGTCAGATGCAGGAATTTGTACCCAACCAATGGACAGAAGCTGTTGGCCCCTGTGGTTAAATTAGGGAAAAGCTGGAAGAAGCTGAGGAGGAGGGTCACCCTGTCGGAGGACCAGTAGCCTCAATTAACCTGTACCCCAGAGATCTCCCAGAGATCTCCCAGACGCCGATCTGCTAATCAGGCAGCATGCACCAGCTGATATAAGGCCCCCAACACATATACAGCAGAGGACTCCCAGGTCTGTGTTCAGTCAGAGAAGATGCACCTAACCCTCAAGAGACTGGAGGCCCCAGGGAGTTTAGAGGGGTGGGGGATGGGAATATGCTTGTGGAGACAGGGGTGGGGGGTGGGAAGGAGGTTTGGGATGGGAAACAGAGTGTAGACCAGGAGTGGAATAAAATCGGGAGTGTAAAAAAAATAAATTAAATAAAAATTTAAAAATATATTTATTTAAAAAACATTAAAATACATTCAGTTTAGTGGACTATGTTTTTTTTCCCCTATGGCATAGATTTCAAAATTTTCACATACTTGCTCATTAAGATTTCTATATATTTAAAACTGCCATTCTACTATACTAATTCGACACAAAATTTTATCATAGAACAAACTCTTAAGAAATAGGTTTTAGGTGTCCTGAATAAGTTAAATCTCTCACTTATGTCCTTAATGACTGGGTTTTTAAAGAAGAAACACTTTTAGAACACTTGACTTTGAAGCATTATAAAACATTCTTGTATCCTTGAAGGTTTTAAGCTTCTCTTAAACTTTGTTTAAGGGATAGAAAAAGGAATAAACGTCAGGTAGACAAAGAAGGCTAAAATCAATAAGCTCGGATGCAGCTATGTACAACGCAATACGATGTTCCAGTCAGAAAAGGACAAATAAAATTCTGATTGATACCTCTTCAAGAAAGAATTATATTTCTGCCAAAAATTGCTGAGACACCATTTAGAGCTGACAGTAGTTATAGATTATAAGGCAGAATCCCATGTTACTTTGCGATTAGCACACAATTGTAACTGGTGACAAACATTATTTCAGATCTTTCACAGTATGTGCTGAGACCAGGTTCTCCAACTTGTATTTCTTTCCCTCTGTATTAATCGACTAGATATGCTAGAATTAAGTACAACAATTTAGGGAACTTAGATGATAGAAATGTATTTGCTTGTACATATAGGCTTGATAATTGAGATTAATATTGGATGGAAGTTTTCCACTGAAATTTTTCTGTAGCATATAATTGATAAATTTCTCAAGCATTTTCATACTCTATTTTTCTCTCCATGGTCATGTGTCTAAATTTTCTCTTAAAAAAAAAACACAAGGTATAAGGGATTAAAGATCTCCCTTTGATTCCATTTTAATTACTGGGGCTTAGGACTTCAACATAAAAATTTGAGAGAATCACAATTCAACTCATAACATGTTTCAAAAAGGAGAAACATTTGAGTCTTCATCTGAACTAGTAACTGAGAAAAAAATGAATGCATGGTGAATACGAAGCATTCTTTCAGTTTAAAATACTTGCTGTTTGATATCAACCGACCATAGGAGGAAACTTCCTTTGAAACCCAATGAGCATATGATGAAGAAGTCCGATCTAGACCATGAAGGATACCAATATTCCTCCTTCTAATTGACAGTTATGAATGAGCTCTGTTAGCACTGAACACTTCAAACCTAGTTAAATCTCTTCAGATGATCTTCCAAGAGGTAGAGATAACCCATTTTTGTCAAACCTTACCCAAATTGCAGTCATGGATAAAATAAATGATTGCTGTTATTTCAAGCCACTGACGTCTGAAGTAGGTGTCTTGATAAGTAACTAGATCACTAAACAGAGTACAAGGGATAAAATTACGTTAATTTTACTTTCTAGTAAGAAATGGAAACTATATGTCCCTTAATCATTTATTATTATTATTGAAATCAAACTTTAAAATAAATGTTTTTGGGTCAGAATATGGAAAAATCACTCAGGCTTGGTTACAGCCAGAGAACCTCATGCCTCACCCTCTGAAACTGAGCCAAAATAAATCCTTCATTCTTGAAGCCACCTTTCAAAGGGAATCAAATTTTATCATAACAAATTTGTTTCCTTTTTTTAAAAAATATTGATGCTCGTAGAAACTAAAAAGAAAATCTATGCTTTTTCCAATTATTACAATCTAGATGCATTTGTCAAGAAGTGTCAATATAAAAATTTCCACTGAGTAATACACACATAAAACCAAATTTTTAAGACAGTGGGGATGGGTTCAAGAAAACTTTTATTAACTTGTACAAGAGAGTTCTAATACTTCTTACTCAGAAAGAGAAGTCCATTACTTCTCATGATGTCTAAGGAATTAAGAAAAAAATCTTTGTTCTATTTCATTAATATTCAATGTACATATATTCCAGGACTCCAGCATTCATTTAGAAAATGTGGTGTTGTTTACTTGAGAGAAGAAAGTAGGGATTGGTACTAAAATGTCTGATATCAGTCACGGAAATAGATTGGGAAGAGCTATGGAAATAGTGTACAAATGGAATCAGAGTTTTGCAATTATTTCATAAAGTGAGTAGAGAAATTTTCTGCAAACATCACATACATTCTTTCTCATTACATAAGACTAAAATCTATTGCCCATGATAAACCCAAGGAGAATCAATACAGTCAATAAATAGGTCTTCACAAAATGAAGCCTAGAATATGAAAACTCATGATGAAGGCCTAAATACATAAAAATTAAACATGGTGAAGGTGGGTGCTAATCTATTTACATTGTGTGCTGGTAAATCGAGAGCAGGAATAAATTTCTGCCATTCAAGAATTAAGAAAAATAAGAAAAATGTGTATAGAAAAATTAGAGAGACATTGGAACTTAAATATATGATTGAATTCTCAACATTCAGAAACAGCCTTTAGAAAATACTACCCCCAAAATAAGATGCTTTTAGACATTCTCCATTATAAGCAACAGGTACCAGAAGATAGATTCTGTGTATCACACAGAAGTAAAGTGTAACAACCACAGTAGGAGATAGATGGAATAAGGGAGTCATGTGCCACAGAAGAATTTGTGATTGTGGGTATCAAGCACAAGGATCTCTGAGGAAGAATAGGTATAAATTTTAATTTTGCCTTTCTGGGAAATAAGAAGAAAACAATTTGTTCAATGACAAATTAAAAATGAAAAAATGGACAAAGAAGATAGGAGTAGAACACACACCTCACAACAAATGATGTTTCACTCATAAGATGAAACAAATTTTAATAGGATCCCACAAGAACCACCACCACCACCACCACCACAACAACAACAACAACTGAAAAAAAAAGTAATGGAAAGAAAAAACAAAACTAAGTCAGAGACCAGACTATGAAAAATAAGTTATTTAAAATAATTTAACTTTCTGAATTCACTGAATATCATCATGGAGTACCAAATTGATATGGTTTTTTTTTTTTTTTTTTTTTTCGGAGCTGGGGACCGAACCCAGGGCCTTAAGCTCTAGGTGGCGCTCTACCACTGAGAGCTAAATCCCAGCCCCCAAATTGATATGTTTTAAGAGGAAAATGAATACAGGGCACAGAACAGGACTTTGAAAAGAGCTGAAATGCTGGGGAGATGCCAATGGGTAGACAGAGGCACAGAGAGGTGCAAACACACACACACACACACACACACACACACACACACACACCACAAAACACATACAAATACATAATATGTTCTCTTGTATGTCTCTATATTATAGACACATTTGATTTATTTTTAAAATAATATATATGATAGCAGATATTTTATTTAATAGCTACTTATTATAAAAGGAGACCAATGAGGAGAAAAGCTAGAATTCTTTGAATACTACTTGCAATTTTATAACATACATTTTTATTAGTTCTGTTCATTTTACTTTATGTATGATGCTTTTGCTAAGTTATAGTTATGTATATCATGTTCATTATTGTGTCCACAGAAGTAAAAAAGGGTATTTTATCTCCTGGAACTTGAGTCACAGATTGTGAAATACTCTGGGGATGCTGGAATTTAAACCCTGATCCTCCCAAGAGCAAAAAGTGCCATTAATCACTGAGCCATATCTCTAGACTCCAATGAATATAATTTGTTTCTGATTTCACCATTTACTATATTTAATAATATAAATTATTAAAAATTAAAATTAAAGGGAAAATGCAACTGTGTAACTATTTGGCAGTTGATTCAACTCAAGAGATGAACAATTACATGTGACTTTAACACTTACATATTCAACTGAATATCCCTATCAAGACTTAAGTAAAGTTCAGAAAAACTGAAAAACTAACTTTTTGGGGGAATCATAGGACTAGACTGATGTGATTATATTGAGTTTGTGTGTTTGTGTTTTGGAAAGAATTATGTAACTAATTATATTGAGACTTAAATTTCTGACATAAGAGACAAAATATAAATGAGACTGTTAGTAAGATTTATGCCATTAAATAGCACAACTTCTGACCCTGAAACTGAATAGGAAATATCATCATAAATTCAAGATGATTTTCTTTTCACAGCCTTACTGATGCATTTTAGACATACAAAAATCTGTGCACCAGAGTGTTCGGGGTGAGAGCGCAATAAAGAGGCTAAAAGCTAGGTACAAGTGATCTGATGAAAGGAAATGATAAAAATGGAGGGACTTTAGTTAGGGAGGGAGAGCGAGATAAATGCAGAAAGAGAGAGGAGGACAGATAACAGTAATGATGTCTGAAAAGCTCCGAAGGGATGATATTATTGACCTAAAAGAACTGGCAAGTTATACTACAGGTAAGTTGATATTTTAATATGTAAAAATAAAATTTTCTCATCTGGTTGACAATGTTACATCCAAGAGCCAAAGGCCATTGAACAAAAACCCCAACCAGGCATGAGAAATTGTTATTTGAATTATTAGTTAGGGTTGTAGAAGAGCCTTCTGAAACCTTGCAGGCCATTGTTAGTACGCCTGGTTGTCTACCAGAGGTAAAAGGTAAGTCCCTATTGATGAAGGAACCAGGTATTCTAACACAGGGCCGTGAGGCAGAAATGACCTGAACACTTCTTCCCAGAGGACTAACTTTCATGGAACCAGAGGTTCCCATGTAAGCTTCGAAGAGAGAGAAACAACCAAAAGTCCTCCCCAGGAGCTATACCAATCAAACACAGCAAAAAGGAGCATGCACACTAACCTAATGATCAAGCAGCGCCATACATACCTTAGCGATAACCAACAGTTTTCTAATTGGACCAAAAAAACCATAAAACAAGAGAATCATGACTGGCACTGTGAGCCTACCCATGACTAATAGATCTTGGAGAAATACCTACAAATTCCATTGTTCTAAACTAGAATAATCATTAGCTATACTCTATGCCTTTACCTTTACACCCAGAGTTAAATGTTGCCCTTTACCCTGCATGAGACCATTTTTCTAAAACTATAATCCCATCTATATATCCAATAAACTCTGCAAAACTAAGGACATGGATCATTACAGAAGAGGACTGGGGAAGCAAAAATTGTTAAAGCCAGATGATCAAAGAGTTTGCTATCAGACTACGTCTGCTAAGAGTGACAGAATCTGCACGAATAAATTAGCACCAACATGATTGCCTAAACATGGCCTGAGCAAGGACTACAACAATAGACACACTAACGTGGATGAAAAGTTGTACATAAAGAATGATAGAGCAAGGGAAATAGTCTTTCCTGGGAAAGAGTACACCCATTTGCTGTTCAATACCAAATTATCAATACCAAAAACAAATATGCAAGTAACATTATATAGACTAAACAAGTTATATTTATGTGTTTAGGAATTCTCTCTCTCTCTGTGTGTGTGTGTGTGTGTGTGTGTGTGTGTGTGTGTGTGGATCAGTTAATAGAAAAAGAGACTATGAATCTCAAAGACAGCAAGGAGGGTTTTGTGGGAGGTTTCAGAAGGAGAAGAAGGAAGGGATAAATGGTATAATTATAATGTCAAAAAGTAAAAGAAAAATTTTAAATCTCAGAAAACATGCAGTTTGATGAAGTTGGACATATGTTGGCATGTATGATATCTCAACCGTTAAACGAATTGAGATATTCAACGCATTTCAATGTTTTCTTGTGTCCTTTTTCTCTTGTTCAGTTGTTTTGTTTTGGGGGTAAGAACACTTAACATGAAATATGCCCTAACAACTATAAATTTTCAGTCTCATAACATTACAAAGTTCTAGAAATATAGAAAACAACACAGTGCCAATAGCCAACATCATACAATATCGTACTCTGTAATACATACTATATTGGTATGCTATTTAAGCCTGTTGAAACTAGACTCTGGAAGTAAGGAGGGGTCCCCTTTCCTAAACTCACCTGTGCCAACTGTCCTTCAAAACTCCATTCAGAAAGAGGCTGGCCCCTGACTCTAACACAGAGAAAACAGCAAACACTAAGAGTATTAAAAACATTGGGTCCTTGAAAATGTCTGAATGTAAAAAATTTCCAGTTGTGGCTACTATTGTCTATCCCAAAGAATAAAACTTTCTACATTAAGAACAAGAAACAGGAAGCTCATCTATGAGTAAAAAGATCTTAATTGAGAACTCAGTGAAATATCTTCTGACTTCTCTAGGTAATTTGTACTGAGTGTTCTTATTCTCTGACTTAATGGGATTGTGTTTGTTTATGCTCTTGATAGGACTACTCACTGAGCTTTGTGTCGCCTATGACTCCTTTACCTGAGTTATGTCTTTTGACACATATATTCCCTTTTCTTCTTATCCTTTCTACGTTCTATAATATTAACCCATGTACATTTGATACATATATGTATTTTATATGTATTTTCTACCTTGATTTCCTTGCTAGTTTTAACTCTGTCATGATTTTTTAATGTGTGTCATAGACAAAAACATAAAATTTAGTTGATGGTGAAAGTGTAAAATCTAAAGCAAAACTCCAAAGCTTGTGACTTGCAGTTATGACTGCATGAGATGTGGCCAAGAGTTTGCTTGAATGATTAGATTAACCCATCTAGAGATTTTTTAATTGCATGTTCTTTGCAAAAGTGGGTTTAATTTTTAAAAATATATGACTGCTCCAGTCATCTGTGCTGTATGTTACACGTGACTGGTTTGCTATTCAGTCTATCTTCTGCTTCTGTTTATCAGCCTCTTGATGTTTCTGCCTTTATTTTTTCTTGTTCCATGCTTTCTAAACTCATTCATTTGGTACGAAACAGCATGGTATTATAGACTGTTCTCTGTGCAGAATATTATCAAAAAATAAGGTCCTCTTGATGATATAAATTTGTTTCCTATTCTGCTTCCTATTAGAGTAGTTTAGGAAGACAAGAACACCATTAATAATAAACATTCTAGCCGCAAATTGTAGCCTAATGGTTATTATTATTCATTTTAAAGCAAAAAAAAAACCCAGGATTCTGTATAGAAATAACTGCAATTGTCAAATGCAAAATATATAGAACAAATCTGCAGTATTTTGCTTTATGAGACATGAATGAAAAATCAAATACTAATCAGTATTTTATCCCTTCACACAAATTACAGTAGCTAACTTAAAGAGACTCTCGCTAGCCATTTGTAATGAGGAGTATCAACTTGGCGAGATTTAGGAACATTTTAAGACAAACCTCTGGGCATGTCTAAGATTTTGTTGATTGAAGTGGGAAGTGTGCCCCATTCTGTGTACTGTGAATGAACTGAAGTGAGAAAGCAAGCTGAGAAACAGACATCTGTCTCTCCTTCCTGACAGACATCCTGGGTACAACATGAGAGGCTGTCTCCTTCATATACTGCCATCCTTCCATACCACCATAGGTTGTAGCCCTTCTAACTGTAAGTCAATAAGCTCTCCCTCCCTTAAGTTGCTTCCTGTCAGCTATTTTGTCCCTGCAATTAGAGAAGAACCCAAAGCATCTTATATGGAGTAAATTGAGCATCATGGAGGAAAATATTCTAGTAAGTTAAGTAAACTGGATTCAGTAAAGTCATCAATTGTATTAAGACAGTGAGTCTAGCAACCTTATAGTATCAGAGACATTATTTTTCCCAAGTCTGTTTGGCACCTAGCAATGACAAAAGGACATTTCAGGACAAATGATAAGTAGTGTCTGTTTTCAGAATTTTCAGAAATGTGACAGCAAAGGAAAAGGATAGTGCCCTTTCAGCACTCCCCCAAGCCTGTATCCCAGCGTCAAAACAACTGACAGCACACTGAGAGGTTATACCTTCCTGCATCTTTACCCTTTTTACCAGGTCACAATCACAAACCTACAAACGCTTCCATTTCTTGTTATCAAACTACAAACTCAAACCCCACATCATCTACCACTCAACTACTACTCTCATTTTCAAAGTAAATCTTCAGAATATTTCACTGCCTCTCTCTCTCTCTCTCTCTTTTCTCTCTCTCTCTGTCCTAGCCCTACTTACTCTCTTTCAACCCTCTCCGCATTGTATCATAAGTGACTCTTGCTGGACCTTCTTTTCCTCAAGCTCTTCTCCATTCCCATCCCTGCATTTCTTTCAGACAGGAAGAATTATGGATCAGAGCTTTGGCTATAGGATAGCAATCCCATCCCTCACTTGATGCCCTGTCTTTTTGCTGGAGGTAGATTTCATAACTTCCCTCTCCCCACTGTAAGACCTTTCATCTAGGGTTCCCCCCTTTGAGTCCTGAGAGACTCTCACTCCCCAAGTCTCTGGTATATTCTAGAGGGTCTTCCCAACCTTCTTCATCCTGAGGTGACCTGTTTCCATTATTTCTGCTGGCCCTCAGGGGTCCAGCGACAGACCCAAAGTAGGTTCCAGCTCAAGGGGAGGCCCTAAGAACTGACATTGTAACTAAAGCTATGGGGCATTCACACAAAGGGACCTACCATGACTGCTCTCCAAAAGACCCAAAAAGCAGCTGAAAGAGTCAGATGCAGATATGTGCACCCAATGATCAAACAGAAGCTGCTGATTCCTCTGGTTGAATTGGGGAAAAGCTGGAGGAAGCTAAGGAGAAGGGCAACCTGTAGGAAGACCAGCAGTCTCAATTAACCTGTACCCCTGAGATCTTTTAGACCCTGGATCACCAACCAGGTCATGTACACCAGCTGAGATGAGGCCTCTAACACATACACAGCAGAGGACTCCCAGGTCTGGGTTCAGTCACAGAAGATGCACCTAATCCTCAAGTAACTAGAAGCCCCACGAAGTTTAGAGGTCTGATGGGGTGGGTGGGTTGGGGACATCCTTGTGGAGCAGGGAGAGGAGTGCAGGGGTCACGGAAGAGGTATTGGATGTGGAACCCTGGGGGGTTGAACTGAGAGGGGAATAAAATCTGGAGTGTAAAAATAAATAATTTTTTTAAAAAGTGACCCTTGCTCAATAGGTCTACTGATGAATTCTACAGATGTTTCTTACATTTCATCTGAACCTATCCATATATATCCAAAGTTAACTGCATCCTTTCTTCTTGGAACTTCTCATCAGCTGGATATGATCAACATTTCCTGAAATTTAATCCCACATCACCTACCACTCAACTGAATTTAATCCTCTCAAGGTTTCTTCTCAGGCTCCTCCATACAAGGGTCTTCCCTTCTAGACACAGTGCTAATCTAAGAGCATGTGTCCTGGGTGGTCACAGAGTCAGCTTCTTAGAGAGACATCTCCCTTGGATTATTGTTCTGTTATGGCTATTGAGAAATTCTTAGGGTCCTCTGAATTTTCACTTTGTTCAGGTCCTCACAAGTCATGTGCTTTGTCTTGTCTGTCTAAGCTGAAGTACTGTAACGGTGCAACACTAGTCTTCTGCTCCTTCCTTCAGTTTCTCTTCTGGAATCTGCCCTCTGTTTCTAAAGCTAACATGTCCAAATAAAGCCCACACCACTCACTTCTCTGCAAAATTTACTTTCCCAAGATACATCTGTAAATGACACCCAATCCATCTCATCGTAGAAGCTCCAAACTTAGGTTTCCTTATTTTTGTTTATGTTGCCCTGTTCTCATCCCACTGATCTCCTAGCCAAATCCTGTCCATTTAACTTGAATGTATCCTGTAAGTCCCCAGATACAGTCCGTCCTCCACAATAGTCCCTATTATGGACATGCCTGCCAGACTACCGGCATATTTTAATATCTTGTGAATTCTTTCCTATACTTTTGTCACAAAATTTATTTTTTTTTTTTTTTTTTTTTTGGTTTTTTTTTTTTTTTTGAGCTGGGGGACAACCCCAATGCCCTAGCAAGCGCACCACTGAGCCAAATCCCAACCCCACAAAATGTATTTTTATAACCAGTTTATACATAGTTGTGTCAGCATGCATGTGTGCAGCTGTTTATGCATTGTGAACATAGAAGCCAGGCATCAAAGTTTGGTACTTTTGCTCAATTGTGCTCCACCTTGCTTTTTTGAGAAAGGGTCTCTTACTGAACTTGAAACTCATTGAATTATCCAAACTCACTGACCAATGAGCTTTAGGAATCCCCTGGCTATGCTTTACCAACTCTGAGGTCAAAAGGATGTTCTGCCATGCACGGCATTTATAAGGATGCTGGAGATCTGAACTCTGGTCTGCACTGCTTTTACAGCAGGCACTTTATCAACTGAGTCACTTACCAGATCTGGCAAAATAGTCTTTAAATTTTTCTTGAAATTTCTATTTAAAAATTCAACATTGCATTAAAGTAACAAAGACAGTATGGAGAATGTTGGACATGCTCTTATCTCAAATTTTCCAATTATAATATATTTACTATATTGACTTTATCATTCTTTCATATGTTTAACATGTTATCTTAGCATACATATGCACACTCATAAAATATGAATCAATATAATATTCTTTACTTGCTGTCCTTAAATATTACTTGAGAGTAAATTGAAAAAAAAAGCCAAATTACTTCTTAGCATATCAAGTTCTATTTACCTAAAAGGAGAATGTGCTCTTTTCAGTTTGCAATCAAGAAATTAATGTCAATGACATGATTCTTTAATATATAGAATATAATCAAATTTGGTCAATTGTTCTAATAATATCTCTTTAAAGTATTCCTGTTTCTGATCCAAGAACATAGCTAAGATCTGTTTTGCATTCAATTGCTTTAACTGTTTGTTTCTTTCATCTAAAATATTCTGTTCTGCCAAACATTAGAGAATTGCTGACAAAAACTTAAGATGTGTCAGAAGTAAGTTTAAAATGTTACCCCTGATTGATCAAACATCAGATAACTTAAGTATCAAATGACACACTATATTAACATATTTGAGTCAATTAAAAAATAAGAATGTGTGTCCATCCTGATAAAGATGTGTTAACCCTAGTGAACAAACTAAAGAAAGAAGTCTGTTAACTAGAATAGCAGTTAGCCACTAAATCTAAAAAGGTAATAGAACTTGAAGTTTTTCAAAGAATGACACATGTCATAGCTGACCATTTGCTGGGCAGATGCCGAGGACACAACGTCATAGAGGCACACATTGCTTCTTTCTGTGGTAGAGATGATGAGAGCACATGCCAGCTCTGAAGCTTGGTACATAAACTATGACCTGGCCTCTCAATCTGTACATTCTGAAGTCTCTTCTACACTTCCTTCATAGCTCTGTTCTTTCAAGCCACACTGAACTAACTCCATCTTACATAGGAAAAATTCCATTTACCTTTGGTCCACATTAATTCTTTCTACTCTGTGAACAGTTAACCCATGGTTATTCCTTTTAGAAACACTACTTTTCATTTGACTATCTCTACCAAAAGTCAGATTTAAATACTCTTATCATTTTATTTATATTTGTTTCATTTATATTATCAAATCCTTATGTTATGGCTTAACTAAAAAGCTCTATTTTATGCTAGGCATCAATCCTGCTGTTTGGCTCTGACTCCAGTCCCTGGAAGACAAGTTCCCAGTAAGCCTGACTCAGTAATTCCCATCCAAAAATGTACAACCATGACTATATACTTTTTATGATATGACTAACTCCTTTTCTATAACTTACTTCTGCAGATACTCAAAGATTGTTTTGAACTGTCTTAACCATTTAACTTGGCAAAACAGAACAGTTTTGCCTGCTTATATAAATATTGAAGGTCTTTGTATGACTTTTCCCTTTTAAAAATCTTCCCCATACTCTTCATTTACAACAATCTCAAATTTGAATCAGAGATTGCTAATCCTGTTGGCACTAAGTCAATGAATCTTTTAATTATAATTGAATGATTCTAAGTCCTTTTCTTGGAGATCATGAACTCCGTATTATTTGGAGTTCTCCAACCAGATTCCCTGGAAACCATGGACTCAGGGGCAGGATCTGGTATAGGCCCCATGGGAACAAGTCCAAAGTAGACCTGAGAGGCCCCAGAAATCCCAGACTGAAACTTCCTCAAATTTGCAAATTAAAGGTAAGAATTGCCAGCCAGTGTGCTTCTGAAGCTTGGACCTAGGTAACGTGTCCTATTCTGTTTAGGAGTTGAGACATTTGGAGAGACTGAAGTTGAAATCTGACAAAATACAATCCCAGACTCAAGGGAAGAGAGGATGCTCTACTGCTCTGGTTTTGATGTATGAGTGAAGGTGGCCATCATATGTTTGAGTTCATGTGTTATTTTGTTGGTTTTTCTTTCTTACTGTGTTGTTGTACTGTCTTTTTATGTTGTTTCTGTTGTGTTTATTTTCAAGTTTTGTTGCACAGACCAGACTTATGAACTGAGCAGAGCCAAGCTGCCCACTGAGCTCCATGAAACCTTTCCAGGAGTACCGAATGGTAGACTGTTCCTGGCTGCCTCTATGCTACCTCCCACTGAAGCTTGCTCTGATTCTGTCCCTCTCATTGGCTGACAAGAACCTGCAGTCTAAGTTTCATGGGTACATCAGGCACTTTCTATACCTTCCAGTTTGAGGTCCTTTTCCCTCACCCTGCTTCTGAAGAATGTCACTCTCCAGGTCGTCTATCCTCCAGCTGGCTCTAGAGCTGTGGCTGTGGCCACTTTGCGCTGCTGGGCTGAGGTCATGCTGATGCCACTGGTGTACAACCCTGGTGGACATCATAAGCCTCCTGTTCTGCTGCCTGCTGCTATCTGCACTGCTCCAGCTGGCCGGCACCCAGAATTTTATTTTTTATCTCTAATCCTTCTATGTACTCTGCTGGCTCTGGCCTCCCCCTCTGATCAGTTTACAGGGATTAAATACCTTTTATGCATGGTTAATATTAAAATATTGGTTTTATACTTTTCTACTTTATTAAAAAAGATGACTCTGGAGTTGGAGTATGGCGTCCTTCTTCCAACACAAGCATGGTTGTTTAAAATTTTCCTCCAAAATCTGACAGAGAGAAAACAAAACTGCCCAAGAAAAGACACAATGTGCTTTAAAACAGATAAAATATAAACTTCCGGTACCTTAAGATTTGTTAAGTGTTTTGGATATGCCTAAAATTCTGAAAAAAAAATCTGTAAAGAAAAAAACAACTTGATGCCAACATTTTCTGAGTTCCTGAATATGCCTGATTTTTACACTTTCCTCTTTAATGGCGTCTAGATTACAGATACTTATACTGTTTTACAACTTAATGACTTTATAAGATACAGGATACATATTTTCAGGCTGTCTGCCTGTATCTGCAGAAATACACAAAGTGATATAAAATAAAATAAAATTTTCTGTCTAAAATCTCTCAACACTAACTCTACATATTCCTGTTTAAGGCAGAGATGGACTTGTTATAAATTAGTATTCCTTCAAAAGAAAGACCTTCGCCTATGCAGCTGGTCACTCCTCCCTTGTTGTACACAATTAGGCTCAAATTGCATGAAGTCTCAAGGTTTTCTGGCGAAATTAGGGCATAAAAATTAATATCTAAGAATAAAGGTGGGGTCCACCTATGCATCATGGAAAAGCATATACTGGGTATACACTTACATATACTGGGTAAAGGCTCCAGATAGTGTCAAACTCCCAATTAGGAAAAGAATTTACAACTATGGAAAGTTATCTGTTACTGTTATGCCTCCTGTTATTTTAACATTAAAAAAAAGAATTTATATAAAAATTAAGATAGCAAAATATAATTAAAGGTGTCTCACTCTTTGACTGCAGCTCCTTTTCTTGCTTTTTTGTTCACAAAAAATTTTTCCCTCATTCAAAGTCATAGATATTCAAAACACTTGCTAAAATGTAGGCTTTCTTTCTCTTAGGAACTATAAAACCATTTAGGGATAGGGGGCAGGGAGATATTTATATAAAATTCCAAGCCCCAAGAATATTAGCTTAAAACTTGCAACAAAAATAAATAATTAAAGCACGTGCATAGATAATCTTAATTTGTTATTTCATACTTCTATGTCACTTGAAATCAACTCTGATTATATCCTTTTTAGACTAAGAAGACAACAGGTTCCCAAGCTATTTTGCATTAAGATAGGTTTTTATATGATGACTTTTATCCTAAAAATTAAAAAAGAAAACCAACATATATTTAAAAATAAAATATATTTGATAAATAAGGTTTTTAAGTTGCTAAGGACTGCTTGAATTAACAACACCTGATTTAAAGGTGTTATGTCTAGCCTCTTTGTCATTGCTAACTCTATTAAGCTTTAACTATTTGGATAAATGAAGTCAGACAAGAGGCTGTAATATTCTGTAACAGTGTATGATAAAGGAATCAAAATAAAATAAATATAGTTTTCAATACCTCTATGGGCGATATTTATGATTTAAAATTTTATTTCAATACTGAGAGCTTCAATTCAAAATTTATAATTTTAAGGCTAAAACTTAACAGGGATAAAAGTATAAAATGCTAGTCTTTTTAAAACTGCTAGTTTCTTACAAACTATTAAGGATAATTAAGATGTGCAAGTCATCTTATAAATGATCGAATTCTTTAATATGCCCAAAACTATGCTTGCAATTATGGTAAGTACAAATATAATTCATTCTCAGAGACAAGCTTTATGTGGTCTTCTGTCTAAGTTTCTTGTTTAAGCTTAGGGCAAGTAACTAAAAACAAACAGTTTAAATCAAATCTACTTAATAGGTAATGGTCCCCAAACCTGTCAAAGATCTGCTGACTATGGCATTTAAAATGCTTAATGGCAAAAGCTTCATATGACAGACAGACCTTAGCTCCTACTGGTGACCCCAAGGTTGACAGAGAAGATGATGGAGCAGGTTACCTCCACCTGGATTGCAGTAATTCTAACCACTGGGGAAAACTGCCTCAAATATCCCAGCTACCACCAGGACCTGGCCCAAACTGGACAAGAAGGACACTGGAGAGTTGATGGCCCCACTTTGCCTAGACAAAGTAAGGTCAGCCCCCAAGTTCCTCCTTCACAGGAAAGGATCTCAGATTTTCTGGGCTGGACAGCTGAAGACTGATACCACCCCTGAGGAAGCCACTGACACCACAGGAGCCTGGTGGGATGACTGCCTAAGTCATGAGCAAGTCTGTCATTTTAACTGATACCTAAGCCATTTGAATTACAGTTCCTGTTATAATTTAGACTTCTCAGCTCTCTGAGGGCATTGATAACTAGACTAACTAACTTTGGCAGCTTGGCAGCAATAGGCTACAAGTTCCTTCCCCCAGAAGGCAACAACCTTGTTAGATCATTCCACATCTAAAAGTTGGGCCTTGCTTTTTCTAGAGCTACTGGGTCTTCTGCTGAGAAAGGCAGTGAGTTTTATCTTGCTAACAGATTTCATATTAAAGGAAAATAGGTTTCAGATATAATTTTTTTACTGTTCTTTATTTCAAGGAACAAAAGAATTTGTTCTACAGTGACTGATCTCAGTAATATCTACTTCTGTCTCTGGTAAATGATAGACAAAAGGAAAAAGGTTTAAAGTCTATGCAAGCTCTGAGAAAATGATATAAATTATATAATGCAAATTATAAATATATATGTTATTCCACTAGGCAATTCTACTGGGCTTTTCCCAGGGACCTAGCAACTGCATGAGTCATCACCTGCTGCCATCAGGTGGGGACTGCATATAAAAGAACTGCCCAGTCACTCCAGCTCTCCTTCTCTGTTCCAACATATTCCTGGCTGACCCGTCCAGTGGGTCCAGTTATTCAGAGTCCCGAAGAGGCTTTCTACCTGTGGGTCAATGGGGGTGAAGAGAAGAAGGAGACCAAGCAAAGTTCTGTTGTCAAGGTCTCGTTTATTGAGAGAAATGTACAGCATTTAAAGCTCTGAGGCAGGAATAGAAGCAGGAACTGAAGCTTAGGGTGGGGGAGTATTGGGAAGTGCCCAAGGATATAGGGTGAATCACTAAACTGCAAGATATCCTCCTTAAACAAAGAGGCAACAGTCTTCGAGGACATGTTCCTTGAAAAGGTCGAACCCTTCTCAGGAATCTGCTCAGGGACATCCGGTGTTTTGCTCAGGCTGAAACCTCCTGTGATTGCTCCCCGGGTCTTCCTGGGAGAGGCTTTTGTCCAACAATCTCATAATCTTACAGCAGCCACCTAGGGGTGAGCATCTGTGGCCATGCAGCCCAGAGTCACGTAGCCACCTTGAGCTATGCAGTCACAAAGCAGCCAGGCCCAAATCCAAGGCTCCCTACACCTGGCCTCTCCTCTCCCTCTCTCTCCCTCCCTCCTCCCTCTCCCTCTCCCTCTCCCTCTCCCTCTCCCTCTCCTCTCCCTCCCTCTCCTCTCCCTCTCCCTCTCCCTCTCCCTCTCCCTCCCTCTCCCTCCCTCTCCCTCCCTCTCCCTCCCTCTCCCTCTCCCTCCCTCCCTCCTTCTCCTCCCTTTCTGTCCTTCTCTGTGCCCCCTCTTCTGCCCTCCTTGGCTCCCATCTGTCTGCCTATGTTTCCACTGGTCTGCCTCTATTTCTTCTCCAGGTTATTACTCTCCTCCCTTTTCCCAAATAAACTCCCTTACATCAGATCTGTTGCATAGTATAATTTCTCTGAGGGTCACCTTGGCATAGGCTTGCCAGGTAGCCTTTTGCATCATATTTCATAACAATGCAAAAAATGCCTTAAGGTATGTAAAAGAATAGAAAAATTCAGATTTCTTTCCCCTTTCTATGCTATTGTTATATTAAGGTTTCAAAAATTCAGAAATTTTAACATTGATCAATGGAGTTCTGATATGCTGATAGAGCACAGACCACTTTCTATTTAGTCAGAAGCTCAAGATTTTAAATTTTCCTTAGCTGTTTTATATGTATACACAGGAAGGTGCACCTCATCAATGTAAAAAGTTCTCTGCCATATACATACATATATATATATATATATATGTGTGTGTGTGTGTGTGTATATATATATATATATATATATATATATATATATATATATATATATATATATATATATATATCCAGCTCTCAGGACAAAGGAAATGATGCTCATGCTTTTTTTTTCTATGACGAGAAGGCATGAGTCTACTCCAACTGTCTTACAGACACATTTTAGTTGCATTTCTACAGTGCAGATTTTAGTACAGATTACAAGCAGTGGTAATGCTAATATATTTACAACTTTTTTTCTTTTCTTTTTTTTTTTTTTTTTTTTTGAGTTGGGGACCAAACCCAGGGCCTTAAACTTTGCTAGGGCAAGCTCTACCACTGAGCTAAATCCCAACTCCATATCTAAAACTTTTATCTTGTTCTGTAAACTAAAAAGTCATGTGAGCTTCGGGAAATTGACTTGGGATACATCTCTCACAGGTCAAATGGATTTCAGATACTGCTTAACTTTTCCTAGCTACCTGTTTCTGAGAATGGGATCTGTCTCTGTCTCTGTCTACCTCTCTGTCTCTGTCTCTGCCTCTCTGTCTCTCTCTCTGCTCTGTCTCTCTCTCTCTCTTTGTTTCTCTCTGCCTCTGTGTCTCTCTCTCTGTCTTTCTCTCTCTCTCTCTCTCTCTCTCTCCCTGTCCCCCACCTATCCTTAGTCTTGGGACTCCTCTACCAACGACTAAGATAATGAGCCTAATAATTTCAAATGTGTTATTTTCCTTTTAAGTTCCTAAACTTTAACTTCTGTTTCTTGTCTGTATATTTGTCCCTGCAGATTTCCAATCCTTAATGACAACAGAATGACACAAGCACACCAGTCTCTGGTGGTCCTTTGAAAATAGCAAGCCAGATATTTCTGACAAAATTTTCTACCAGCTTTGGACCAGCATTACAGACTGCTCCAAATGAACTACTTTTGCTAAACTCATATAGTAAAAAAAAAAAAAGAAAGAAAAAAGAAAAAAAGACAGCAAACCACATGTATCTTGTATCCTCCATGCCTTTGACCAGAATTCCAGCATTCCTGGGCTTGAAAACAGCATCCTATTTAAGGGATGCAGTTCCAGAAGAGACTACAGTGCCCTCCATGTTTAACAAAAGGCTGGAATGTTAGGTTCAAAGAAAACCAGTTCCCCTTTACCAAAGGAGCCACTTGCCCCATTGCCCCAACCTGCATGGGGTGGAGGGGTCAGCTAAGACCTGAGGAGGGGGTGAAAGAATGGGGGACAGGAGGCCCAAAGAAGGAGAGCAAGTCATTGTCTGGTCAAGCTCTCTAACTTTATTTCAGGGCAGTAGCTTATAAAGGCAAGCAAGCAGAAAGGTCGCACAGGGCCCAAGTCCAACCCATTACTGTCACTACCATCCCAATGTCCTTTTAGGTTCCTGAACCTAAACCACAAGTGGCAGGTGTACTTCTTTTATTGTAAGTGGCTAGGTTTCCGGGAAACAGAGGTGTATAAGTGGGCCGGGCTTCAGGCATCTCCTCCTTTTTTATCAATTTATGTGAGGCTAGCGAGTAATGTGTGACGAAGATGTCACAGAAACAAGCGGGTTTTAACCAGAGGAGGGACGGACTGACCTGATCCTCTGACCATTATCACTGGTAGCTTTTTGGGGGGTGTTTTTTTAGGAAGGAGAGGCTTTGACCCCTGCCAACTCCGCAGATCAATGGCGTGTGGCTGAAGAGAAAATCAACACCAACCTCTATGCAATCAGGTTTGCTTCACAGGGGACTCAGAGACGGACAATAGGGTCCTCCCCTTATGGTACTTAGTCTCTCACCCCTTGCAGGTATCCACGCCAATACAGGCAAGCATAAATCTGAGTGTTATGCAACTCTCAAAGGGGACATGTCATCACAGGGCTTGGCCAGACCTCTATCCACCAAATCAAGCTTATGGTAATGAACATGTAGGGGTTTGGATGCCAGGGAGTCAATTTGTTGTTTGATAAAGCCTGTGAGCTGGTTAAAGGCCCACGTCCTAAAAGATAGGAGCAGGAAGAAACCAACCGGGGTCGCAGAATGGAGGGGAGGAGGTGGTGAGCCAGGGAGAGGTGGAAAACCAACTTTGGAAACAGCCCTTTTCTTGTTCTCTCTGTTTCTTTCTTAGTTCTAAGCCTTCTCTAACTTTAGCCATACTGTCTCTGACCATCCCGGTATAGTCAGTGTAGAAGCAACGTTCTTCCTTAGGTGCTGCACATAGTCCTCCTTGCTGGAGGAAGTGCAAATTGAGTCCTCTTCGGTTCTAAGGAACCACTTCAGACAAGGAGATGAGGTACTTTTCTAGGTTGGTAATGTCAATTTCTAGTTCCCTAATGTCCTTGTCAATGGCTTGCCAAAGGTCAGAATAGTGTATGTTAGGGAGAACCAGAGAGATTGTGCCCATCCCAGTACCTGTAGTGCCAAGGCTGCAGAAGACAGACAGGGTAACTGCTGTTATGATCTCTCGTTTTGTTCGAAGTAAGTCATGATCACTAACAGGATCCCACATCTGGGCAAATTCATTGGCCGTATAATAGGTCAAGCAGGGAACTGGTTGTACAACTACACAAAAGGCAGTAAGTATCATTATTTACCAAATTGGGAGTATAAATGCAGGGTGTAAGGCCATTACCAAGGGAAGAAGTTAACTTGGAGGAGGAGGGAATGGGAATCATTTCCTTGCAAAGGTGCGCATGAGTGGAAGGAATTTGGTTGCCAACACATGACCATTGGCCAGAGACAGCCCTCGGCGTTAGTTTAGCCTCTGTTTGTTGGTGCTACCTACACAAGGAAAGATCATCTGTCCCCTAAACATTTATACTTGTTGCAATTCCTTCATAAAAAGTGGGGTCAGAATAATAACACAACCAGCAAGACTTAGTAAGTTAGGGACGGGAATGATTTGATTAACAATATTGAGGATAAATCAACAAGTATTGGGCTCATTAATCCTATTTGGAGGTAATCAAGCATCGGAGGGCAAAGGGGTTGGGGCTATGGTGGTGCGGGAAGGTTTAGGAAGTTTCCCTGAAAAGGATAGGGGATTCAAAGCAAGATTTGGCCCAATCAGCCCCGCTGGTTTATCAGCCCTGGGCAGGCTTGTAGTGAAGGTCACGCCATCATCATGGCATTCCTTATAAAGCCCCAGACCCCATGAAATGCCATTGGTCCACAGGGTGTATTTTTTTTCTGGTTCTGTAAATTAAATATGAACAGCCTTCTATGTTTGTCCAACCTGGGCTTCCAGACTCATGGTGGGTATAATTAGCAGTGACTTTAATGAAATCCCACGAGGAAGAGGAATTCCAAGGGGCATCACCTGTGGTCTCACAGCCCCAATTATGGCAAAAATGTTCTGCCTTCCTTCTGCACCTATGGTTTAAGGCCTGATCTCTATAAAAGCCGGGGCAGACATACAAGGGGAACCATCTCAAAATACTTCTATCTTTTGTGCCACAAGCACCTCATGGGTCAAGACCATGTCTCCCAGGAGGGGAGGGCAATGAGGGGGCGTTCTGAAGATCATAGTATCCCTCAAGGTCCCAGTTGACTGGGGCACCCATGGCCAGTTTGCAAAGGCCTGGGTGAAGTCTAAGCCACCAGGAATTGTGTTGTAATCTTAGATGTACTACACACAGTATCACCATCTCCATTTATTACCAGCCAGGTAAAATTGAGTGGTCGGTGAGAATTTGTTCCATACGTAGACATCAAGGACAGCAGTAGAACAAAAAGTCTTAACAGGGAATGATCCATTTTTCTTAACCTGTGAAGAGAAAAGGAAAGAGGGAACTCTGGGAGACTCTCTTCCCTGAATTTTATCACTTTCTAATATTTCTGGAGTCGAGCTATCCTTCTTGGGGACATCCATGTCTTTTATAAGTCTTTCTGGTAGCCACCTAGCAGCACCTCCTTGGTGTCAAATAGGCACACTACCCGTCTACCCCAGATAAGAACTGGGTCTGGGCTATTCCATTTATAAGTAAGAGGGTCCTTTCCACATGGCTGTAGCGTAATTCTTGTTTGTTTCAGGGTGCCAGAGACGGTCATTGGCAGATCTACCATGGAGTATCTAGATTCAGGAAATTGAGGACAAACAATGCATGGTGAAAAATTTGGGGGGGAATCCTTATTTGGGGTACAAGTCACCCTTTCTTAACTTGAGAAGTATGTTTTTGAGACTCTGGTGAGTGTGTTCAACAATGCCCTGGCCTTGAGGATTATAAGGGATACCAATAAGATGTTTACTCTGTGGCTGGTGGCAGAACGCTTGAAAAATTTTTCCTGTATAGCCAGGACCATTGTCTGTCTTAATAATCTTAGGTTTCCCCATAACTGAAAGGCAATTTAGAACATGAGCTATGACATTTTTTTTTGAGACTTCTCCAGTGTATAGGCTAGCAAAACTAAATCCACTAAAGGTGTCTGTTACCACATGAAGATATTTAAGATGTCCAAATTCAGACACATGGGTAAAGTCCATCTGCCATATCTCATTTGGGATCAGGACCCCGGGGTTGACCCCCAAATGAGGGTTAGGCAAGAATGTGACACAAGCTGGGCACTGTTTAACAATCTGACACGCCTGTTCTCGGGTAATTCTAAAGAGTTGTTGAAGTGTCTGAGCATTTAAGTGATGTAATGAGTGGCTCTCTTGGGCTTGTACAATGGGGTCTATAGAGATGGGGAAGGCCAAACGGGTGGCAGCATCAGCACAAGCATTTCCCTCAGAGAGGGCCAGGGAGGTCTGAATGAGCATGGAGGTGCCCAATGTAGAAGGGTTGACATCTGGAGGTAATCAATTTCTGAAGTTGTGAAAATAAGGAAACAGCATTAGTGGAGGACTTAATATAAGGGACCATCTCAAGGAGTGGGACAGACGGGGCAATGTGAACACTATCTGTATAAAGATGAAAAAGCCAATTTATCATTACTTGAAAAACTTTAATTACTGCAAAGAGCTCTACAAGCTGTGCAGAACTGAAGGGAGACTGATTTGTGGTGCTCTGTCTGTCAATGACATAAGCTACATTTCCAGTAGAGGAGCCATCTGTAAACACCAGGCATGCCTCTGTCAAAGGTTAAGGAGATGTGATCCTTGGACAAAATGAAGGAATGAATCTTTGCAAATTGAAGCAATTTATCAGCAGGATAGTGATTATCAATAATTCCTGAAAAGGATGACAAACCACAGGCCCCTCATTGGTAGTCTGCATAAGCCAGTGTCTGGTCCTTAGAGTAGGGCAAGATTAGCTTATCAGGATCCTTACCAAAGAACTGTCTACTTTGTTCTAGACCCAAGAGGATAAATTTAGCAACCAAGGTGGTATAAGGGATAAGACTTTAGTGGAAAAAGCAGGAAGATGTGTCCACAAAAGGGGGCCTTTTTGTCAAAACACCCCAGTGTGTGTGTGTGGAACATGATGCAGACAATAAACAGGAGGGGTTTACCATAGGAGATGAAGGTAACTCCCTGACTTTGAATAGTCCCTTCAAAGATTTGCAGGGCATTGGCTGCCGCAGGGGTCAAGAATCGATGGGAAGAGGGGTTAGAGTCTCCCTTAAGAAGATCAAAAAGGGCTTAAGCTCTCCTGTGGTGAGTTTAAGATAAGGCCTAAGCCAATTAATATCTCCTAAAAGTTTTGAAAATCATTTAGGGTTTTTAAATGGTTAGTCTTAAGCTGGACTTTTTGTGTAATAATCTTTTGATGATGAAGTTCAAACCCCAAGTAAAAATAAGGATCTTTTCACTGAATTTTATCAGGGGCAATCTGAAGGCCTTTAGTGGTCAATTTTTGTGAAAGCTGCTGGCAACAGCGAAGCAATTCAGGATCATCAGGTCCTGCCAGGAGGATGTCATCCATATAATGGATTATGTAAATGGAAGGCCATAGTACCCTAAATGGATCTATGACCTGAGCCACAATTCTTTGGCATAAGGTAGGGCTATTGGTCATGCCCTGAGGCAGAACCTTCCAGTGAAAGTGAGACATGGGTCCTAAAAATTTTGTCACCGGTAGACTGAATGTAAAGTGTTCTCTATCTTCATGGTGTAAAGGGATGGTAAAAAACAATCTTTAAGCTCTATCACTATCTTATAGTACCCAGCAAGAATGCCACGGGTGTAAGCAAACCTGGTTGCAAGGCTCCCATAGCAAGCATAGTTTTATTAATCTCTCTCAAATCTTGTAAAAGCCTCTACCTGCCTGATATTTTCTTGATAACAAAGATGGGAGTGTTCCAAGGAGAGGTAGTAAGTTCAAGGCAGCCGGCAGTAAGCTGTTCCTGTACTAAGGCCAGTGCCATGGCCAATTTTTCTGAAGTCAATGGTCATTAATCAATCCACACAGCATCATTGAATTTCCAAGTGATTTTATCTGTGTGGGGTACGGGAGTGTCACTGGCCATTAGCGTAAATTTGGTGCACCCAGATGCAAACAATCCAACTTTTCATTCACCTGAATAGGTTTTCTTATGCCTTGTGAATGCTTTCCAAGTCCCTGTCGGGGCAGAAGCCCTGTTTTAGCATTTGATGGGCTACAGTTTCATTTGGGCTACACATAAGGAAATTTAATTGGACAAGAACATCCCTACCTCAAAGGTTAACGAATAAGCCAGGCACAACGTACGGTTGGACAATGCTCATATTACCTTCCTCATCTGTCCATATAAGGACCTTGGAACTATGTTGGGTGTTGGTGGTTTGTCCAATACCTTTAAGGTGATTCATAGAAGTAGTAAAGGGCCAGGAGGAAGGCTAATTCTCTGAAATTACTGCGGCATCTACTCCAGTGTCCATAAGTCCTTCAAAACTCCTTCCATCTAATTTTAGTTTAAGAAGGGGTCGATCCTGAGAAATCTGTTGGACCCAATAAGCATCTGAGGAGCCAAAATTGCCGGTACCCCGGTTTTGTTGAGCATTTGGGTTGGGGTGAATAAGGGTGATCAAAAGTAATTAATTGGGCGATTCTCTGTCCCAAACTTATAATTAGGGGACTAAGAGTAGAGGAGGCCAAAATCTTTATTTCATTGTCAATTATTCCAGGGAAAAATTTCAGGCCCTGGAGTGTTAGGCTGGCAGGACCAAGAAGGAGGCCAAAGGTGTCAGGGGGCATTGGGCCAAAAATTCCTGTAGGTAGGATTTGAATTCCCATCTCAGGTGTTAATATTCTGCTGCTGGTGGAACAGAGGTCCAATCCTACACTGCCTATGGTTGCTCGATGGAGGGAGGCAACTCTTGGGTTGTCTGAGTCTGACAACCCAGGGGGTTGCCTCTGGTTAGGGACCAGGAGTTTCCCTGCCCTGGAGGCAGGTTGTTACCCTGGGCATCCATTTTAGAGAGGCACTCAGAAGCCTCTTTTGTATCGAGGACACCAGGAGGACAGCATGCGTTCAGCCCTAGGGGCACTGCATTCTCTGGAGAAATGGCCTGGTTGTTTGCAGTTGAAGCAAGTCTTTGGGCAACTATCCTGGGTAAAGTGTTTAAGGGCAGCTCTGATGGCTAGGCCGATAGTATGGGCAGAACCAATGACCGCACAAAGTTTGATATAGCCCCAAATGTCCTTGCCAATACAGTGGGGTGGCTTGACAGGTAGGGTTTGCTTTTTCAAAAGCAAGATGTTTAATCAATTCGCTTTTGTTTTCATCTCAACTACCAGCCTTTCAGCCGCATCTGTGAGGTGGCTGATGAAACTGCTATAGGGTTCATAGGGACTCTGTTTTATTTTGGCTAGGAAGGTAGTCGCAGACCCCTTTCAGGGGAATTGTTTCCAGGCTTTAAGACCAGCGTTTTGTATATGAGCTAAGAGGCTAGGAGCAAACCTAGCCTGCTTTTCATTGGTGTTATAGGGTCTGTACCAAAAAGTTTATCCTTAGTCCAAGTATTGGAGATTTTGTTTTCGGAATCGCAGATTGCACTTTCTCTACAATTTTCAACAAATTCAGTTTTCCAGAGAGCATAGTCACCCCCTGACAAGGCAACCCATGCCACAAGATACCAATCATTGGGTATAAGCCATCGGTCACTCGAGATTTCAATTATGGATATAGTGAAAGGGGCCATAAAGTATTGCCACCGTCTTTAATTCTTTTGTGTGTTTAAACCCAATGTAGTGATACTGTTGATGTCTAACCTCTTCCTTTTCCCCGTTTGAATCTCCTGAAATCTCATTTTCATTATCCAAGGTTTCATCAGCTGAGGAGGTATTCTCTCCCTGATTTGAAGCGTTGTTTTCTCCACCCGTTCCTTCGGGGCGGGGGAGAGGTTATTGAGATCCGTGTGACTGGGAACGCTTGAACGGTTTTAGGGGATTTTTTTCTTTGTTTCAGTTTTAGGATTTTTCTTTGTCTCAATTTTAAGAGAGGTGGGTTTGGGCAGCTGGGTTAGCTCAACATCCAAAGCCCATAACACCCTCAGTAGGATAAGGTGTTCCTTTTTCTTTAAGAGTAAATCTTTACGGGAGGCTACCACCCAGCAAAGTTTTGTTTTAGCATTTTCAGTGGCATTGGCAATATCTGAGTCAAATTCAAAAACGGGAACACAAAATTGGGGAGCAATGGTCTAGGGGGGTGGCCTAGAGCAGGCAGTGAGTAAGGGTGGCCAAAAAGGATTATGATAGTTAGTAGCCTCTTCTAGGGATGATGACTTCTCTGGAGGGAGGACCTCATTGGGCTCACTGTGGACTGGAGCTTTCAACTCAGTCAAGGAAGAGTAAATACTAGGAGTACGAACCTTCGTCAATGTCTGTTCGGACTTGGTGGGCAGACTGGGGTGTGGAGGTGGTGACTGGGTCTGGCATGGAGATGGAGACAGAATCACAGACTGAAGGAGCCCAAGAATGGCACTGTAAGACTTTTTCTCCCTTTTTAAGTACCTCTTGAATATCTGCCCATGTCTTATAGACCCTAAGTATTTCATTAACCAAGTTCCAGTAGAAAAAGATTGAACAGGGACCCTTTCTGGGTCAAACATCCTATAAAAGTGTTTCAGTCTTCTACTCTGGCCCACCTTTATTCATCAATAGCTCCCTCTTGGGGAAACCAAGGACAAACATCATCAAGGAATATAAAGAATTTACTGAGATCCTTTTTCTTAACCCAAGTTCCTTGCATCTTGAGGGCTACTTAAGACTCTTTAAAAACAAGTCTTAAGAGTGGATCGATTTGCATTCTTCTACATTCTGACCTCCAGTTGAACCAGCACCATTTGTTGAAAGTGCTAGCTTTCTTCCATTGCATGGTTTTAGCTCCTTTGTCATGTGACTATAGGTGTGTGGGTTCATTTCTGGGTCTTCAATTCTGTTCCACTGATCTATCTGACTGTCTCTGTACCAATACCATACAGTTTTCATGACTATTGCTCTGTAATAGTGCTTGAAGTCAGGGATGGTGATTCCCCCAGAAATTTTTTTATTGTTGAGTATAGTTTTCGCTATCCTGGGTTTTTTGTTAATCCAAATGAATTTGCAAATTGCTCTTTCTATATCTATAAAGAGTTGAGTAGGAATTTTGATGGGAATTGCATTAAATCTGTAGATTGCTTTTGGCAAAATGGTTATCTTTACTATATTAATCCTGCCAATCCAAGAACATGGAAGATCTTTCCATCTTCTGAGATCTTCCTGAATTTCTTTCTTCAGAGACTTGAAGTTCTTGTCATACTATAGATCTTTCAATTGCTTAGTTAAAGTCACACCAACATATTTTACGTTATTTGGGACTATTGTGAAGAGTGTCATTTCCTTAATTTCTTTCTCAGCCTGTCTATCCTTTGAGTAGAGGAAGGCTATTGATTTGTTTGAGTTAATTTTATACCCTGACACTTTGCTGAAGTTGTTTATCAGGTTAAGTAGTTCTCTGGTGGAACTTTTGGGGTCACTTAAGTATACTATCATATCATCTGCAAATAGTGACATTTTGATTTCTTCCCTTCCAATATGTATCCCTTTGAGATCCTTTCGCTGTCTGATTGCTCTGGCTAGGACTTCTAGTACTATCTTGCATAAGTAGGGAGAGAGTGGGCAGCCTTGTCTAGTCCCTGATTTTAGTGAGATTGCTTCATGTTTCTCTCCATTTAGTTTGATGTTAGCTACTGATTTGCTGTATATTTCTTTTACTATGTTTACATATAGGACTTGAATTCCTGATCTTTCCAGGACTTTTATCATGAAGGGGTGTTGAATTTTGTCAAATGCTTTCTCAGCATCTAATGAAAAGGTTCGTATCTTTGAGTTTGTTTATATAGTGGATTACATTGATGGATTTTTGTATATTAAACCATCCCTGCATCCTTGGGATGACACCTACTTGATCATGATGGGTAATCGTTTTGATGTGTTCTTGGATTTGGTTTGCAAGAATTTTATTGAGTATTTCTGCATCAATATTCATAAGGGAAATTGGTCTGAAGTTCTCTTTCTTTGTTGGATCTTTGTGTGGTTTTCGTATAAGAGTAATTGTGGCTTCATAGAAGGAATTTGGTAGTGCTCCATATGTTTCTATTTTGTGGTATGAGGTCTTCTATGAGGATCTGATAGAATTCTGCAGTGAACCCATCTGGACCTGGGCTCTTTTTGGTTGGGAGACTTTTAGTAACTGCTTCTTTTTCTTTAGGAGTTATGGGGTGATTAAATGGTTTATTTGTTCCTGATTTAACTTTGATACCTGGTATCTGTCTAGAAAACTGTCCATTTCCTCCAGATTTTCCAGTTTTGTTGAATATAGACTTTTGTAGTTGGATCTGATTTTTTTTTTAATTTCTTCAGATTCTGTTTTTAGGACTCCCTTTTCATTTCTGATTTTGTTAATTTGGATACACTCTATGTGACCTCTGGCTAGTCTGACTAAGGGTTTATCTATCTTGTTGATTTTCTCAAAGAAACAGCTCCTCGTTTTGTTGATTCTTTGTATAGTCCTTTTCATTTCTACTTGGTTGATTTCAGCTCTGAGTTTGATTGTTTCTTGCCTTCTACTCCTCTTGGGTTTATTTCTTTTTTTTTTTTTTTTTTGTTGTTGTTGTTGTTGTTGTTGTTTTTTGTTCTAGAGCTTGCAGATATGCTGTCAAGCTGCTGACATATGCAGGCACTCCTGTTTCTTTTTGCAGGCACTCAGACCTATGAGTTTTCCTCTTAGTACCGCTTTCATTGTGTCCCATAAGTTTGGGAATGTTGTATTTTCATTTTCATTAAATTCTAAGAAGTCTTTAATTTCTTTCATTATTTCTTCCTTGGCCAAATTGTCATTGAGTAGAGCATTGTTCAGCTTCCATGTATATGTGGGCTTTCTGTCATTATTGTTGTTAATGAAGACCAGTCATAGTATGTGGTGATCTGATAGGATGCATGGCATTATTTCTATGTTACTGTATCTGTTGAGGCCTGTTTTGTGACCGATTATATGGTCAATTTTGGAGAAGGTTCCATGAGGTGCTGAGAAGAAGCACCTTTTGTTTTAAGATGGAATGTTCTATAAATATCTGTTAAATCCATTTCGTTCCTAACTTTTGTTAGTTTCTATACATCTTTGTTTAATTTCTGTTTCCATGAGCTGTCCAGTGATGAGAGTGGGGTGTTGAAATCTCCAACTATTATCGTGTGAGGTGCAATGTGTGCTTTGATCTTTAGTAAGGTTTCTTTTATGAATGTAGTTGCCCTTGCATTTGGAGCATAGTTATTTAGGATTGAGAGTTCATCCTAAATATATTTCCTTTGATGAATATGAAGTGTCCTTCCTTATCTTTTTTAATAACTTTTGGTTGAAAGTCAATATTATTCAGTATTAGAATCGCCTCTCCACCTTGTTTCTTGGGAGCATTTGCTTGGAAAGTTTTTCCAGCCATTTACTCTGAGGTAGTGTCTGTCTTTTTGTACAAAGCTTAAGTTCATGCGAATCAAGGACCTCCGCATCAAACCAGATACACTCAAACTAATAGAAGAAAAAAAGGGGAGGAGTCTCTAACACATGAGCACTGGGGAAAATTTCCTGAACAAAACACCAATGTCTCATGCTCTAAGATCAAGAATCGCCAAATGGGACCTCATAAAACTACAAAGCTTTTGTAAAGAAAAAGATACTGTCATTAGGACAAAATAGCAACCAACAGATTGGGAAAAGATCTTTACCAATCCTACATCTGATAGAGGGCTAATATCCAAATATACAAAGAACTCAAGAAGTTAGACTCCAGAAAGCCAGATCACCCTATTAAGAAACAGGGTACAGAGCTAAACAAAACATTCTCAGCTGAGGATGGCTGGTTATCGAATGGCCAAAAAGCACCTAAAGAAATGTGCAACATCCTTAGTCATGAGGGAAATGCAAATCAAAACAACCCCGAGATTCCACCTCACACCAGTCAAAATGGCTAAGATAAAAAACTCAGGTGACAGAAGATACTGGCAAGGATGTGGAGAAATAGGAACACTCCTTCATTGTTGGTTGGACTGCAAACTGGTACAACCACTCTGGAAATCATTCTGGAGGTTCCTCAGAAAATTGGACGTTTCACTACCTGAGGACTCAACTATACCTCTCTTGGGCATATACCCAAAGGATGCTCCAACATACAACAAAGACACATGCTCCACTATGTTTATAGCAGCCTTATTTATAATAGCCAGAAGCTGGAAAGAACTCAGATGCCCTTCAACAGAGGAATGGATTCAAAAAATGTGGTACATCTACACAATGGAGTACTACTTATCTATCAAAAACAATGACTTCATGAAATTCATAGGCAAATGAAATGAACTAGTAAATATCATCCTGAGTGAGGTTACACAAAGAAAAACACACACTTGGTATGCACTCATTGATAAGTGGATATAAGCCAAAAAGCTCAAATTACCAAGATACAATTCACAGACCACAGGAAGCTCAAGAAGAAAGATGACCAAAATGTGGATGCTCCCACTCCTTCTTAAAAGGGGAAAAATATCCATAGGAGGGGATATGGAGGCAAAGTTTAGAGCAGCGACTCAAGGAATGGCCATTCAGAGCCTGACCAACATGTGGCCCATATATATACAGCCACCAAAACTAGATAAGATTGATGAAACTAGAAAATGCATGCTGAAAGGGACCGGATATAGATGTCTCCTGAGAGACACATGCAGAGCATGTCCAATACAGAGGTCAATGTTAGCAACAAACCACCAGACTGAGAATAGGACCCCTTAGGAGGAATTGGAGGAAGTATTGAAAGAGTTGATGTAGCTTGCAACCCCATAAAAGCAACAATGCCAACCAACCAGATCTTCCAGGGACTAAACCATTACCCAAAGACTCTACATGGACTCATCCAGGGCTCCAACTGCATATGTAGCAGAGAATAGCCATGTTTGGGCACCAGGGGAAGGGAAAGCCCTTAGTCCTGCCAAGGTTGAACCCCCAGTGCAGGGAAATATGAGGGGGGTCAATAAGGGGGATGTATAGGAGGAATACCCGTATGTGGGAGGGGAAGGAGAGGGGATGGGGGTTTATGGACAGGAAACCGGGAAGGGGAATAACCTTTGAAATGTAAGTAAAGAAATATATCTAGTAAAAAACAAATAAAAAACAACAACAAATAAAAACCCAAGTCATGTTTACTTAATGCCTGTCCCATGATTGCACTGCTCAGTCTTACCTTACATGGATTGGCTCCAGTGATCATAGTGCAGATTTTCTTTCGTATCCTCAGGGTAGGGGCGATTTTATGAGAGTGGGACGTCCATGGGCATGCAAAGTTCAGTTGGAATCCCATACCCAGGTCCCACATTAGGCGCCAGTGGCCCTGTCCTGTGTGGTAGGGGAGTCAGTGGAGACCTGAGGAGGGGTGAAAGAATGGGGGACAGGAGGCGCAAAGAAGGAGAGAAAGTCGTTGTCTGATCAAGTTCTCAAACTTTATTTCAGGGCAGTGGCTTATAAAGGCAAGCAAGCAGAAAGGTCACACAGGGCCCAAGGCCAACCCATTATTGTCACTACCATTCCAATGTCCTTTCCTAGAACTCAACATTCTTTTGTCTCCTGTAACCCTAAACCACAAATGGCAGGTGTAGTTCTTTTATTGTAACTGGCTAGGTTTCCCAGAAACAGAGGGTGTATAAGTGGGCTTGGCTTCTGGTACCTCATCACTGTCAAAAGAATCAAATGGCTGTCTATGGTGCTTATCAGCAAATTCATGCTGGCCTCTAGGCTCCTTCAGTATTACAAATACCCATTAAATCAGAGAGTTACAAGAAGAGTTACTCAAAATGGAGGCTGGGATCTGATTAAATGGCTTAATTAAAATATTAACTTTACCCCCTACATAAATGTAAGTCAGTAATTTGATGCATAGGATCTACAGCCAGTGGGGAATGTTATGGCTAAAAATGTTCCATTTTATACTAGTCATCCATTTTGCCATTTTTCTCTGACTCCAGTCCCTGGAAGATAAATTCCTAGTAATCATGACTCAGTGACCCACCCCCACACAAAAATGTACAACCATGACTATATTCTTATTATTCATTTATTTTTGCTTTTGTACCTCACATCTGTAGATAGATACTCAGTGATTGTTTTGAGTTGCCTTAACCACTGAATTTGGTAGAACCGAACAGTTTTACTTGCTTGCATAAATATTGAATATTTTGTGAGATTTTCCCTTTTAAAATTTTTCCCCATATCCCTTCTTTATGACAATCTCAAATTTGTCTCAGAGATTGTTCATCCTACTAGCAGTTAATAAATAAATCTTTTAATTATAATTGAATTATATGGGTTATTTTTCCAGTGTCACAACCTGTGTAATACTTAACTACAAATTTCACTTTATTAGTAAAATCTATTTTATAACAATATTAGATTTTTGAAAAAAATATAGCAGCAAATGCAGAATTCTCCAATATTCTCTCTTCCTTTAACTTCACTTTATTTTATCACTTATGTCTTTTATCTGTGGTATATTTGCTATAATTGGTAATTAAGTGATGACATGCTGTTATTAATATGACATTCGTGGTGTACATTACCATTTACTTCCTAAAAATAATTTCCAAAGATACTACAGCACTTGATATATTATTCTCACAAAGCATTGTTGATGGAATGAATGGGTGGCTGAATGAATGATGTCCATAAATGCAACATTTAGAGGAAAGAAAAGTTCAGATTTAATAGACATCTATAGTTATTAGTTTGTTGAAATATTACTTACATTTTGAAAGTACCCTACCTTGCAAAACTCAATATAGAAAGAGGAAATTAATTTCCCACCCTATGTTCCATCTAAGATTATGTTCACTGAATTCCGTATATCTATATGTAAATTTTTAACTCTAAGCAAAAATAAAAGGTTAGGTTATAATAGGCATTCATATTTTTGGCCTACTGAACAGACAAATACAGACTAGGTTGAGGCAATATTTCTGAAGTCAAGCAAGTATTGTACTTTGGTATTTGGTCAGTGCATTTATCCTTTTTTCAAGCAAAATGAAAAATGAATCATAGTCAATTTTATTCAAATTATCTGAAATTTTAGCAAACATGTTAATTGTTTCTAAAAATGTTTGTCGTCCTTTATACACTATGGTTACTGTGTCTTCTACTGTTCCCTTTTTCTTCTTTATATTCCTTTAATAGAAGCCAGAATCTTGGGTTGCCCAGTTGGAAGCCTCTGATCTACTGTTCTGATTAAGTTTAAGTTTCTTTTCAATATTCATTGCCAACATTTGGCTTCTAAAAGAAAGACTTTCAGTCTTTTCAATCACTTGCTGGTAGGGTGAGACTGCGTTGTTGCCCATTTCCACATGACCTAGTTTAGAATCAATCTTAGCATCCAACCTCACATTTCTAATCAAATTCACAATCCATTTTTCAGCTTCTTCTGGAGTCATATTCAGTTTATCTGCTAACATATTAATACTGATACACTGGTGGATACGACAGAAAGTCTCAAATATGACGAAACAGCATTCTCAATGAAGTCCTCAAGACATGCTCCCAGGAAGAAGTCATTCACAAGCACGGATTCACATCCTCTCAGCTTTTTCTGAGCTCCATCAAAATCAAAACTAACATATAGGAATAAAACAAATTCTGTAATTTGGTCTTTATATGTGTAAAACTCTTGTTGAATAACTTTCATTAGCTCTTCCAGCACGTGCCAACATTTCCGCACATCTTTGTTGGTTATGACGGCAGTGGTTCAACAGCGAAGAATATGTGGACACATTGTCTGAGGACACATTGTCTGAATTGCATTAAGGTACTGTGGTCGGTAAAGGAAGAGATCAATAATATTATCATGGCCTTATGGATGGTTGAAAAAAACAGAGACCAGTGAATGAGCCATGTTTGCTGCTGAAGAAACTGGAGTGGAGACCTCACAGAATTATTGTCTATGGTCTCTTTTAATCGAGTAAGGTCTTCCATGGCTGCATCCCAATTTTGCATTAATATTTCAGAGGCCAGTTTTCCCCAGAGTGAACTTAAAGCATTTCTATCTGTTGCTGTAACCAAAACTTTAAAGAAGTAAAGATACTCTGCTGCTCCAGAGTAAGTTCCACACTCATATTTGAATTTTACATATCTGTATAGTGTATCTAAGCACTCTTGCCTCTAAACCCATGCTTGTCTGCCAGGTAGTCAAATAATATCTGGCCATCCCTGGTTGACCTCATCTGTCATGTAGTTTCTGGATCTTCAAACATCTTCACAACTGGTTCTGTTTCTGCTTGGAGCTGTTTCAGCTGTCCAACAAATGTGGTTCTTTTTTCTCTTAAAGAATGAGAGATATCATCAGAATAAAGGTTTTTGTAAACATCCATAGCAAAGCCCACCATATTGGTATCACTAAGATCCAATTTTCCTTGTAATTATTCTTTCTCATTATAAATCTCTTCCACAGAGAGAAACTCAAGAAGTGGAAAGAACAGGTGTCGATCCAGAAAGTGAGCGATGCGAGTAGTCAAGTCTACTCCGCCATTTTGCAGGGCGAATGGAGAGCTTGTTCGCTAAAATTTTATTGACAACCGGTCAATGCATTTATAACATCTTATTTCTACTCTTCCAGCTACTCTGAGGTTTCTCATACTTCCTAATAATTCCCTTATTTAAACACAATTGAGTGGATTCTGTTGTCTATAACTGACAAAAAACATACAAAATGTCTGTTTAGCAGAGACAAAGAATATACCTGATTGAATCATAAGAGATGGATAGTATTTACCACTAAAAAACAAGAGAAAGAGAACTGAGGTGAAATGAGAATAGACTTGTGGGAAAATGCAAGAGATTTATCAGAGCAAGAGGTGGTTTAATTTGGGTAGAGTAGCAGGAGCCAAGAAAAGTTGTAGAACAGAAGAAATATTGGTGACCAGATTTATGAGCTATTGAATACAGAGTTAAAACTGCATTCTGAAACTATCATTTCAGAAAAGTGATTATTTCTTCTGTTTGGGGTGACCACTTCCTCTTCACATAAATAAAGATGCTGAGCCTAGCCAATCATTGATTTTTGCTACAAACCTAATCTCTTCAGGCAGTAAATGGTCTTAACATACATTACTAAATAGTTTGCATGTTTGTGGGAACATACAGCTTTGGACACCCTTTGAATTAAAATTTCCAATTTCTCCACGCAACTGCTCTGCAGCTGGATTTCTCTTTACCCACCTCCATTCTTTTTTATGCAATGGGTCAGCAAACAATCCAGTTGGACTCCAAGGCTTCCAAAAGCAAGGAGAAATGCTTGCACAAAATTCACCATATCTTCCTGAATCCTCAAGAAAATTAACAGTAAACATTTAGCTCCTGGAGATGACAGGTGACTCATACATCTAGTTTGGTTGGATGAATAAGCCCGCTGAAGGCAAACTATTCAAAATAAACCACAAAATCCTAATAGTGTTTTCTGATTTGTTTTGTTTTGCTTTGTTTTGACAACTACTAGGCCTTTGTGTATTAATTTCTTGTGAAAATCAAACTTTTATGTGTTTTCTGTGACTCAACATCTTCTATTTCTCCTTTTTATGAATTTCAATGTATTTTTTCATATTGAGGCTTACATTATTTTCATGCATAATGTATCTTACTGAGAGTAAACCACTACTCAAAGGGTAATACTCAATATTCTATCAGGAAGACCCTTTCTAGAGAATTCTAACATTCCACAGTTCACGATTCAGAACTTTCATGAATTTAAAGACATATTTAAAATTAAGAGAAAGAGGAAGAAGCTGAATGGGAAAGAAAGAGAAAAGGAAAAAAATGCTACTTCTTTCAGAACTCACTGCCAAGCCCAGATTCACCAGAAAAATCTTAAATATTCCTTGCAAGTGGGCACATCTACTACAGAAAAACACCCAATGTTTGAGAGTAGATTTTTATGTTTTCTTAAAACTTGATATTATTATTATTTCTGATAACCCATCATCTCACTGACAGAGTAGCTATTTTCCTTGTTTTCAACAGAATAGTATTTTATCGAAATCTACTCCTGACTGATGTGCATACTATTTATAATTGTCCTTAATTCATGACAAAATAAACATGTGATTTATTCATGCTCTTAATTCTGCTTAAAATATTGTTCATCATCAATATCTTAATTTAATGAAATGCAATTTTATTTTTAAAAGTAGGCACTAAGACTGTCGTATCCCAGTAGAGCAACAACTCTGTAAGGAAGGGTATATCTAAGTGAGGCATCTTTATCAGACATTTCAAAAACAGGAGTAAATGTAACATGACACACAGGGATATATTTCATGTTATTATAAAAGTAACGTATATGGGAAGAAGACAAGTTGAAAGTTCTTTAGTAGAATAAAAGCTGGATTATTCCAGGAAACAAATCTACTTGTGTCTTAGAGAAATAATTTCAGATAGGTGATGTTTCAAACATATTTTTGAAAACTACAAAGAAACCTCTTAACCTGGAGCAACCTTAGTGGCGTTTGATAAACTACATTATTGTTACTTCTTTTGAAGAGTTGCTGATCCAACCTTCACAAAGTTCTTGACTATAGCTATAATATAATCAGAACTTAGCCTCAAATCCTGAAGATATTTTGCTAATCTCATAATTTGTTTAATGTAATGGCAAATTCTGTTTGTCCATGTGACTATATCAGGAATCAACTAAAACCCATGCAGCTGGGTATGCCTATTAGGTATTCTCTTGATTGACTCATTTGAGATGGAAAAACCACACTAATTCTGGGCTACCAATTCTGATGGTAGCCTATGTAAAAGAACACAGAATAAGGAAGCTTTTGCTTTTTTTGTTTTTGCTGGCAAGTTCTTTTGTCAGGTTATGGAGGCATTCCTTTTATAGTATTAGATCATATTCTTCAGGATTCCAGTGTAGACTGAAGACCACTATGTCTCTAGGAATCCTTCAGGACTCCAGCACCAGATTGGAACAGCTGAGACATCCAGTCTCATTGACTAAACAACTACTGAATTCTTGGCCTTTCTACCAGATGACAGCTAATTCACAGCCTGTAAATCACTCTAATAAATTCATGTATGTGGCTATTTTTTCCTAATGGAATTAGAACAACTAGGTCAGAGAAAAGGTATTAGGCACTGAGCAGATCATTCAAATCCATCTCAGCCTATCGAATGTCATTACTAGTCTTTCTTTAAAACAAAATTCTGATTCTAAAAGATAACTTGAAGCATAGCTGAAATGTGAAATGATGGAGAATCTGAGAAAAATGATAAAGGAGATAAGTAACACAACTGAAACGTAAAGCACGTTTCTGATGAAGAACTGTAATGGTAAAATAACTATTACAACCAATTAGCTATGTGTGTGGTGAAAGCTATAACAGAGCTAAAGTAATATTTGTAACCTTAGAAACTCAACGATGGAGATGATAGCGATTAAAAATGGAAGTGTGAAAAAGAAGAATTGGGACTGATACATTAAGATCAAAGTTAGAACATAAAGATGATATCTAAGCCATCAGAGCAGAAATTCCTAAATATGATTGGAAGCTGAGTCTGACTCATAAGCAAAATGTTAGGAATGGAGGTAACTCAGGAGGACAACCCAAAATTATGAAGGGGTTGAAGACTGTAGTATGGGTTGCAATAAAGCCATAAGCATCCCAAAGTTTTATTTGTAAACAATACACAGTCAAAGATTTTGAATTGTTCATACACATGAAGAAAAATATTAGACTAATGCCTTCTTACTGCATCCTCTTGCGGAAGATGTTATTGAAAAAAATGTATAAGGCAAGCTCATTGATCACATTTATAATTTGGAGTGCACTGGTTCTTGTGTATATATTTGGTTTTACAAGCTCAGTTTCTGCTGTTGCCATCGTACAGAAAATATATAGTCTTATATAAAATTAAACTCGTGTTTTTCTGATCCTGAAATGATTTCCAAGAATTCTTCCAACAAGTACGTGCTTGGAATTGTTTTGCGGTATTCAGCACAGCTCACGTCCTGTGGCATGTGGCTGAACTATGCTGCTATTATTCAGGTTAAAATAGCTTTTAGCATTTGTGATTTAATTAATCATCTCCAGGAAGCCTTAATATTGTGGCTGGGATCCAGTGCCCTACTGCATTTGCTGAGTTTTGTCAAAAAGGGGTGGTATCTCCATCTACTAGCTCAGCTAGGGACAGCAGACCTTACTCTGTCTTCAGTTCTTTGATTTGATTGGAATGCTGAAAAAACCAAGTCTTTATTTTCACCTTGCATCAATGTTGATGAAAATCTCAAAAACATTAAAAGCTCTAGAAAGGCAGAGAATGCCATTGAAATCTCTAGAATAACAGGGAATGTTAGCATTCACCATTGTTTCTTTCTTAGAATATGTAAAAACAAGCATATATTTGGAATCAGCAGACAAAATTCAGCCTGCACCCATCTTGTAACTGGGGGGAAGTTCATTTTTAAGTGGTCTAAATGAATTTATGATGGGTTCTTGAGCATCATAGCTTGTTTCCTCCTATTTCTTTATACCTGATGTTTTCAATAGTTTCTTTGAAACCTTGCCCTTTTTTATATTAGCAGTGAAAAGATGAGGCTGGAAATGTAACCAAAGTTCTAATTCTAGGACTGCTTATCATTGTTGATACATTTAAATATTTGTGACAGCTGAATTCTGTTTATCAGGTTATGTTACCCTGTCAAAACAATATGCATAAACCTGAGTTGCTACCAAAGAGCAGGGTCTACGGCTTTTGTGAATTAATTCATTTGAATAGCCTTTGGGACTAAAGAAGCTTCCAAATTTGCATAGAAGATATCAGAGCCCCAGTTTGCTGATGGCTAAAACACTTCTTATGCATTTTGTGAATTCGAACTTGGCAGTCCTTATCTTTGAAACTTTTACTGTCTCCTTCATATCCATTGTGAAATGACAAAAATAACATGCTATCAATCCAAAGTGGTACTCCTTATGAAGCTGTGTTGAATATGATTTCACTGAGTTTCACAAAATGTCTCCTGGGAATGGGTTAAAATACTAGTGATGTGTTTGTGGAATACATTAGTAATTTGATGGAATGCATTCTATTCTGAGGTAGGAAAAAATGTTTTTCTGCTAGAAACAATCATTGTCCTCCTTGTTTCTCTCTAATTGAGAAAGCTAATTAAGACAGCTTTTTATTCTTCAATAAGAGTATGTATCTTAAGCATTATCTTGCTTATTTAGAAAAACATCAAAAGAAGGAAGAAGAGACGTATTCATCTACTTATAAGCAGGATAATCTCAATGATGAGGATATAAGGGCAGCTCTACTCTGGTCCTCCTGCTGTTAAACTCCTAGCTGTCCTTTAGCCCTACTGTCCCAGTTTCCTTGCTCATGGGCCCTTCAGTTCTTGCCCCTTTGGAGGTACTCCTGGCTTACCCCTGGCACAATAGGGAGACTTTGCTTTCCAGTTGTCACTCCTGCTGTGGTTGATCCTGTGGTGCCCGTCCCTCATGCCGGATTGCCTCTCCCCATGTACTTCATCCTCCACAGGTATATCATGAGGCTTTCCTTGTCAATCTTGGGCCTGATGTAGAGACTACGCCCTGGATTCCCACTCCTTTGGCAGATTTGGCACTAATCAGAAAAGCTGCCAAAGATTTGGCCCAGATTCCCCTGATTTTGAAAAAGTACTGAAGCAATGGGCCTATTATAGTTAGTATCATCTCCTTAAGGCGGTACTCAACCTGGACATGTTTCTTAATTGGAGGTCTTTATTTCATGACTTGGCTGAGAATTAGGCTAAAATTAACCTGGAATACAATCTTACCATTACTCTTTGCACGCTTACTGGCCACGGGGCATGCATTAGCCCTGTCACTCAGGTCACTATTGAACTACAAGCTTACTTTAACCAGATTGTTGATCTTGCCTTTAAGGTCTGCCTTAAGGCCTGCACCCCTTGAGATGCCTCTGCTTTTGCAACCTTGTTCAGCAGTCTGGAGAGTCCTTCACAGACTTCCTGTCCAGTGTGACTGAGGCAGTGGAAAGGCAGGTCAGTACTGGCCCAACCAAAGACATGTTCATCAGGCAGCTCAAACTGAAAGGCCTTAACATCCCCACTTGCAATGCTGTGGCAGCCATGGTACCCATAAATGGGTTGTTGCCACTTGTGATTTGGACCCTGGTTCAGGCCCCGTTGCAGCCCTGACTGACTCCATTGACACCTTACTCATGGAGCATATACAGAGGATGTGCCTTCCCCTTGAAAAGTCCCCCGATCGCACCTGTTGGGGGTGTGGCTCATTAAATTAAGATCAAATAATTAATATATATTCATTAATCTTCCTCTATCCTTTCCGTTTTGTATAGCTCTGTATACTGGGTCAGAAGTGACTCTTGAAATAAATAAATAAATGTGTTATAGATGATCCTTTAGATGTCATAAATATCTACATATTTACATTTCTACCTAAAACTTTCAGAGACTAAAATTTTTGAATGTCAGAAACTGTGCTCATAAAAAAAAATTTGGAAGTCCATACTAGATTCTATTAGATAGATACAAGTGCTGTGAGCTGTATCAGAAGTTACAGAGAAAAAATATCTTTGGCTAGGGCCTTACTAAAATGGATGATACTTATCTTTATTTATGACTATTAAAATTAGAATGATAATACTGGCAATTAATGGTTGATGTAAGAGTTATAGTCAGTTTTCTTTTAGAATGTGTTCCAGTAAATGATTGTGCACCCACACACATACCAGCCATGGACTCAATGAGTTGAGAGAGCTTGCGCGCACATGCAAGAGAGAGAGAGCAGGGAGTGGGGGAGATGTAGAAGACTGACAGACAGAAAAGTAGATAGAACAAGCACACAAAGTTGAGGGAAAAGGAGGGATCATGGGGCAGGAATCAGAGGTGATGGATTGAGGGATGAATTTGATCAAAACATATTATGTGCTTACATGAAATTCTTTAACACTAAAAAAACTAGTTTAATATCATCATGGATCTTTAAAATCATGAAGATATCTAAGAATCTGATGGAATATTCTTAAAGATGAGATAGAGACAGAATCTGAAGGAGATTTTCCAAATGAGATTTGTATGACCTTTTCCCAGTCTCTTCCCTCAGATATACTTTATCAGAGATCACACTTCTTAGAGATCTTCTTGATTAATATTTTAGAAATTTCATTCTATGAGTAACCATACATACAAACACATACACACACATGCACACACTCATTCTTTTGAATCTTAAAGCAGGGTGATCCATCAAAAATATCTCAAGTCCTTTTTAGCAGAACATACAACTTGATTCATAAATGTATCAACATGAATTTGCTTCTGCTCTTCTACTGAGCTAGGTCCTTGACAAAATTCTCCACTGCACAATGAAAGCACTGTTTTATTTCTCATACAGCTTCACAAGAAAATAACCTTTTCCTAGGAGTGGTTGAGCATATCTATCTCATTCTACATGAGAAAGGCAGAGGGAGGAAGAGTGTCACAATTTTTAGGCTACTGTGACCTACAATAAGAATTCCTTGGCAGTCAGTGCTATAGAGTAAGACCCTTTCTCAAACCAAATAAAACCAAAATTACTTCCTTCGATGTCAATTTGATGCATTAAGTCAATGTCTTTAACTCATTATGCTGATTTCTATAGACTAGCAACTTTGGTCAGTTTTTTTTTTAAGACCACATCCTATTTTAAAATCACAATACAATGAGCTAAATATTGTGTTTATTTTATTATTGTCAAAATCATGACATTGGAAGATTTAGATAGTTTTTAGCAGATAGCACACAAAGAATCAGGATTATTCTTTGAAGGTGGTGAAAGATAAATCATGAACTTTTAACTGTTAAGCTGTTATAACTTCTTAGAAAAATATTTTAGTCTGTGTGGAAAAACTATCAGATACCTTAAAGATCCTGGTTCAGAAATCCAAATGACAACAACTAAAACCATAAGACCATAAGAAGATTCTTTAGTGGGCTATCATTGGGTAACTCAGTGTTATATGTGACTCTTTCTGTGATCTTAGAATATAAGTTCTGCTTTGAAGGTCAAAACCAAGAAGTGCCAGATTAGACCTGACAAGGCTTGGTCTATTGCTCCCCTTCTATCTTCAGGCTATGTAAAAGAGGTTGATGTGATAAATCTGGTTTAAATGTCTATAGAAACAATTTCCTTAGACAGCAACTATTAGCTGGCTTCATACCTAATTTGGATGATTTCAAAGGAACTTCTGCAAGATATTACCATAAATTTTTACTGGGGAAAGTCTGAATATAAGTGACTAACAAGAAAACCCTAAGGCAGAAAAATTAGTCTTACAAATCTGAACTGTGAGAAGTATAGACTTTAATAAGAGAACTCCTTCTGGGTTAAAATAGTACCAGATGAGGAAAAAACAGCTAGCCTGAGGTGAAAATATATGTATCAGGGATACTTTTGGGGAAGTGTCTACAGTATGAGAATACTTACAAATATCTCCAAACTGTCAGATAAAAGATAAGTATCTGACATCAAAGAAGGCACAAGTGACAGATGAACACAATCTGAGTTTTCTTTCCTTTCTTTAATACTCTTTTGCCCTTCTCATTCTTATCCCCTTCCCATGACTCATACAGATTTATATTTTGGGGAAGAAATACACTCGAGGTTTGGAGTAAATGAAAGCAGATGATGGTGCTATCTCATCCAACTCAAGTCCCAAAGTGGATTCAAACAAGACAATCAAGGAGAGCAGAGTCTTAGAGGTGTAGATGTCTGAGACTGAAAAGGTTGAAGTCTTAATGGCTAGACTGAAGTTTTAATGGTGTTCTGAAAAAAACCAAACAAACAAACAAATGAAAATAATTGTCCATGAGCCACTTTCAAATAAAGAGATGCTGTGCAATCCGCTTAAACTGTGATCTAGAACAAAACAAAATAGCTGGTAGAATAGGGTTACAGAAGTCATAGTGGGACAAAAGAAAACTGTGAGATTTTGATCCTATAAATTATAACTATCTAGAAATTGAACAGGATTAGAATGAATCCTGTCAAGATGTACTATAGGAGACTAATGAGAGGAAGGACAAGGGCAGTAGAAACAGGATAGAATGAAGAGATGGGGTGGGAAGACTGGCCGATTGAATGTTCATTTGTCATTTATGCCTTCTATGATGTCAGATAGCTATCGTTCTTCATATGGTATTCTAGGGTATTTGAGTACATTATCTCACTATGAAGATTAATCTAGTAATAGCCACCATGAAAGATTTGATTTTCTGTCTTCATCTTTGTCCTTGCACAGAACTACTCACAGCAGTTTCCACTGAATGATTCCAAACTTTTGACGATTTAAGATGAAATCTAAAAGGAATTTCATTATTCCTAATATCAAGCCACAACATAGTAAATATTGACATAGGATGAGAGTCTAGAGTCTGGTCTCAGCTCTTTCAATCCTACTCTCCAAAGGACTATGAACTGACCAAACAAGCAAAGTGATTAGATCAACCTCTCATCCTGGAAGGTTCTTAACAATTCCTAATATATTCAAATTCAAGGATGTTCTATTATGTATTTGTATATTATTAGAGTTGTCCCATGAAAGGTTCAACATATGGCTACCATCTATTTTATCCTCTTATATGAGGACAGAACTATGATAATACTTTATTATGCCTTTCTCTAATCCTAATAACAGTACCATGTTGAAGGCAATTTACCCACTATATAGGAAAATAAATTATTTCAAAGCGATTTAATGAGTCGCCCAAGAATGAAAGAACTAGATTTTTCTGATCCAGAAAGAACACGAATTTGGCAAAAATCATGATTCAGGCATAATTTATAACAGCTGTTGGGAGGAACTTGTTTGTCATAAGTCAAATTCCAAATGGCATATTTAGGAATTTATAAGAAGAATACTTCAAAATATTAACTGAGAAACAAAATGGATAAGGACAGACAGAAGGGGAATGCTTGTTTTTGGCTAAGATCCCAGCAGTAGAAATTGCCAGACACCATAAATTGAGGCTGGGTGTTTGTATTTGTCCCCAGTTGTAAACAAATACCTACCGTGAAGCAGCAGTAGGGCTGGATGACATATAACTTAATGTGTGTTTTGCTCTAACTGTCATTAGTTAGAACTTCAAGATGCATTCTCACATTGAGGATAGTAGAGGACATAGATGAAAGTTGCCATTCTGACCTTAGGCTAAGACCTTGTAACTGATAGGCAGGTGAAGGACCTTTGATGGCTGCTAAAGGACAGCTGGCTCTGTCGACTGCATGATCACATCCTGCAGCAGAGCCTTCCTGGAGAGAACCTTACTGCTGATCATAGGTCAACAGAGAATTGTATAGAATATGTAAGCATTCCAGGCTCTGTTCTTCTGAGGTTGCTACAGTGGAGATTCACTGAAAAAAAATCAATTTCTATCCAGCAATAATAATCCTCCGACATGGGAGGATATGATATGGTTGTGAGAGTACAGATAGGAAGCCATAAATAAATTTCAAAGTTGCTTCAAAGACTTCCAAACATTCATATATATTCATTATATGTAAGATCTGCAATAAACCTTTCTCTTCACCAATGATCTTATAATCAGTGATGCCTGTGATTCATTAATAATACATAATATGAGTTCCTAGCACGAGCTTTTGTGTGGGCATGGATGGAGAAATCACACTAGGTTTCAATCTCAAAATCCCCATTCTGACCAGCAAATGGAAATTGGGAGAAGACTCAGCCTCTGTGGATTCTGTTCAGTAATAACTCTAAAGATTTACATATTTATTACACAACATAGTAATGCTTTGTACAATAATAAAATCATATTAGATCCTATGCTAAACATAAAAATCAGCCTATGCTGATAAAAATGACTGAATAAATAGAAAGTAATGAGACTAAGAGCTCATGAATATAAATTCTAAATAAATCACGTAAATACCCAGTACTGTCTTGTTAATTGTAGCAAATGTACCATGGTCATGTTAGATATTAACACTGTTAAGTACGATAAATCTCTATGGAAATTCTTTACTATCATCATGAGATTTCTTTTTATTTGACTGATTTAGTTTGCTGTTATTGTTTTAATTACAAAACTGTGTTGAATGCTTTCAGGTATGCCTCACAGTAATAAAACATATTGAGAAGGAAGGGAGCCATTCCAGGAATGGAGGGGTGATGATGGCAGGGCTACCAGAAGTCAAGGAAATACAGAAGGAATCCACTGCAGGTGCAGAGCAAAGGCAATGCTGTGGGTCCTGGGACCTGTGAGCACTACAGAAGGAAAGGCAAGTATGATGGCTTCGGCTCCAGACACATAGGCAAAAGGCAAGGAGGCTGAATGCAAGCCAAGGCAGTTACTTGTGCCCCTCCTCATTTGTCTTTTCATGCTCCCGTGGAAGACCTCCAAGTCCCTCTACCTGTAACAAACAGCCACTCACTTTGCCATCTTCCCAAACCTGAGTGTCTTCTTTTTAATATTCTGGCAGACAAACTCACTCTAGTTACCTCTGGTCATAGTGGCAGCAGTGGCTTAGATTTGCCCCCATGTCATCCTCTTGGTTTATCCATCATTGCCCGGTCCTTGTTTCCTTTTAACCTAAACTTTTATAAAATTAAAAGGTTATTTTGATCTTTTTCATTGTTTAAATACTTTTGAATTCCCAGGGAATACTCACTGGAATATCTTCATATTCATTTACCTGTTTTAATTTCATCAATTCAATATAAAATGGATCCCTTGGCTATACTAAGAATCCTTTGAGGGACCCAGAACTAAATTGTGCCTAACTCCAAGGATTTTGTAATCTTGAGTTGAACATGGAGTGGGCCTTAAAAGTGTTGTAGTGCTCATTTTATAGGTGCTGCTTACAGGAAATGAGATCTGCCAAAGAAACATATAGTAGGCTTTATGATTACAAACTACTTGCCAGTGAGATACTGTCATGATGTGGATCCCAACGCCATATTAGCATGGAAGCTACTACGGATAAAGAGTCTATTTTGAGCCTTTGTGCTGCTGCGAATTGGCTGTTCTCGATCAAGTTCATATTTCCTGTCATATTCCTGAAACTCTCTTGTTGATAAAAATCAAAAATCTTAAATTGGGTACAATAAAATAACCTTAAAATTTGGTATTCCAGTCATTTTATCACATTCTAATTCTATCTAATATATTTTGTAATTAATTTCCTAAAGTTTGTGTTCTTTTTATTTTTTAAAAAGATCTATTTATTTTTATTTTATGTCTAGTAGGTGTTCTGCTTGATTGTATGTGTGTGATGTCCAGAGAAGCCAGAAAAGAGTGCTGGGTCTACTGGAACTGGAGTTACAGATAATTGTCAATCACCACGTGGATGCTAGAAATTAAATCCAGGTCCTTTGCAAGAGGAGCAAATATTATTAACCACTGAGCAATCTCTCCATCCCCAAAATCTTAAAGTGGAAATGGTGGCACATAACTTTGTAATCCCAGCAGTCAGGTGGCAATCATTGGTTACTTGATGACAGCCTGTCTCAAAACACGACAATGGTGAATATACCAGAGCAAATGTAGTAGGTTCACATTCCATCACTGAAATTCCCTAGCCTCATTATTAGTTATATATGTTGTTGTTTAACAATTTCTTCATCTGTAAAATACAAACAATAATTTCTTAAAAGGCATTTGAAGAACTAAATAAATGCCTGTTAGTGAGTCACCAAGCACAAAGTAAACATTAAGGTCAAAAACTTTCTATAGGATAAAATTAATGATACCGGCTAAGGGAGAGCTGGAAAATAAAAAAAAAATGGGGTTAATGTAAGTGTTCATATACTTTATAACTATGCAGATGAATAATCATCAGATGACTAAAATTCAAACACTGCCCCTCCCCTCGCAGGGAAACTAAGACTTCTATTATAACACAATAAACTGGGATGACAGGAGGCGTTGAATCAGTACATATTTACTGAGTTATGTTGAAATTCTCTGAAAACTTGAGACCCCAGAAGATAACTCAAAGTAATACAGTATGTTTCTATAGTCCAAGAAAAATATTTTATTCCCATCTGACATGTTAGAAATTGTGCAGTCCAGTGTGCTGATCTCAAAGATGGACACCTCAGCCCTTTTGTTGTCCTGTGAAAGTTGCTTTTAGTTCATGGGTTGAATTTATTTCTGTATAAAAGTTTGAGATCTCAAAGGTATGAACATTTTCAAAATACATCAGGTCACTAATAAACATGTATAATTACCATTATAAGAAATGGTCTTTGTAACTCGGGGCTGCACAATTGAGCCTCAAACCAACCTCTGGAACTATTTGGAAAGTCCAATATGTATGGTGGCATTACTGGTACTGATCCTGCCATATGAAGTCAGTGTTTAAATATTCCTGACAGCAGCTTCCTTGTTAGAACAAAGTATATAAAAGCTGCCAATGCTAACATGACAGGTAGCTAGAACTCCAAACAGAAATGTGCTAATTTCCTATTATTCACCTGAGACAAGTTGGCTTGTGTTAACAGTTCAGACTAGATTGCTTTAACACCAACAGCAACAGCCAATCCTATGGCAGAGATCAGCTCAGGAGGTTTCAACCCTGTGGCATCTACAAAATAGAAAAGAAGAAGACTTCCCCAGAAAAGAGTACATCAAGTTGTTATCCAATATCAAGTGATCAGCCCTGTATATAAGTATACATGTATATGCACATACCTATATGTGTGTATCAACACTTAATAGGAGAGGCAATGAAATTGAAAGAGAACAAGGAGGGTTATATGGGAGGGTTTTTAGTGAAGAAACGGAAGAGGGAAATATAATTATATTATAATTTTAAAAATAAAATGACAAAAAATAGATTTGTTTATAAGTTGTAGCATCTGAAGTGATTTCAATTTCTGCATTCTTGAGGCAATAGGAATGAGAAAGATTCCATAACAAGTAGCTTTAACTTTGGAAATATCAGCTATTACAGGCATTATTATTGTTTATGCTTCCTGAAGCTATCTTTGTTCTCTGCTACATATGGTTAAAGATATGTCACCTCTAGCTGGGCAGACATTCTCCCTTATAACTGTGTCTTGCAATACTAAATGGGAATGAGTATGAATGGGCACACTCTTATAGTGTCTGGTCTCTGATACCACAAGAGGCAACTAGATAATTTGAAGTAAATGACTATGTCCCATGGCATGTGATACCCACCACTGTTTAATTTTAAAATATAGTAATTTTGGAGATGGTTCCTTTCTAGTAAATCTAAGTATCCCATTTCTTCTCCATTGGCATACTGGCAAAAATTATAAGTTCTTCCCATGGATAAATAACGTGCACAGTTATTATCTTACAATGGCCAAACTGATGAGCTGTCACCCTTTTTACTAAAGAATTCTCTTTATGTTGAGAAGGCAAGCAATGATTAACAACCAGCCTGCAAACTGACAAAGCTGAGATTTGAGCTAAAATGGTTACAACTCCTGAGTCCTTTATTTTGAGTTCACTCTATGCCTTTGTCCCCAAGAGAGCATGTGAAGCATCATCAAACACAAGAATGCAGCTTACTTCACTCTGCCTCTTATCCTATCATTCAGTTTTACGAGAAGCAAAATTGTAACATACCAATGCAAACTGCCATGAGTAAATTTATTTTAAACAGGATAAGGACATATTACTTAGTCTGGAAACTTAGCCTTTAGATAGCTCTTTCCCCCAAAGGATTTGACAATTAACCTTTAAAACATTTTAGTTTAGCAAACTGATAGGAGGAAATTGGTACAAAATTAGTCAGTATCTGTTCAAAGACATTCAAATGCAGTGAGTAATGGCATAGTTAGAATTTAAGCTTGCTTCCATGGATAATTAAGAAACATGTCATGGGGGAAAATTAAGTTTCTATGACTGTTCTGTATCCTTTTTTTAAAGAACTACCTGTGGAATACTGAAGATGCTTCTCTGCTGTGAATAATTTGGGAAACTTGGTGATAGCCTATCCAAAAGGACATAACATTTCTCTTAACAAACCCAAGGTTCTCCTGCCCACTAATCTTGTTTATTCTGCAGGAAACTGAACTTCTAAACCAAGACACGCAAGATTCTGTCATGCCCCTTCCTGGTGAATAAAAAAAATGTATATTAAATCAAAGTTTACATTTTAGGCACAAAACATCAAAACTCTGTAAAGATTTAGAATTACTCAGAGTCACTGATTTTCAACACACAACTCAAAATAGGATAAAATAAAGGACTCTCACAGAGCCTTGCTGGCAAGAGGAAACAATTGCACCAGGGTCAGAAGTGAAGGTCAAAATGGGGTTATGAGGGACAGTGACAGAAAACTTCTTTTTTAACTCTCTTTAAAAGTGTCTATATTTGTCAGAAAGAAATATTTATTGAGGTGTCATCTAACTCATCATTGCCTTCAGTGTGGATCATGGAAAACTGTTCTCTTTAGAGTTTCCCAGAAAAGAATTCTGGATGAAATCTGAGGACATTGTAGAGTCTGTCACTTTATTCAAGATAAAAAAGTAAAGGACCGTATTGACTCTAAAAATTAAGCATTTGTCACTTAATTTAAAAATTATTTATTGGTAAATTGAAATATTTATCTTTTAAAATGATGTGTGTGTTCACAAGCATGCATGAGTGCATACATGCTTTTACAGGATATAGCATGTGTATGGAGGTAAAAGGACAGCTATGAGATTTACTTCTATCCTTCCTGAGGGATCTTGGGAGTTAAACTCAGATTGCTAGGTTTTCAAGACAAAGACCTTTACCCACTAAGCTGTCTTACCCACCCTTATCTTTGTCTGATGCGGTGTTTTCCACAGAAAATCTTGAGCAGAGTAACCTCAGCAAAGCAATGTTAGTATCTGATCCCTTACCTCAAGCCTTACACAGGCTTTCAACTTAACGTCTCCAGTTTTCTTTTTCATGTGACCTGAGTCAGAGTAGAACATCACTTGGCTTCAGAAGCAATTCCAACCAGCATTCAAATCAGTCCCAACAAGGTCCACAAAGTCTCTCACCATGTACTCCCTGAATTCAACAATTATCTGCTGCCATGTGTTTTTGTGGGCCACTGTCCCACTCCTGGGATATGCTGTGACTCATCTTACAGCTACTAATGTTCCTGGGACCATGATCTCTGTCCTGTTCTCACTCACCTTTGCCTCTTCCCTTCCTCTGAATCACTTTCCCAGGTCCTTCATGTTATTTAACATGTTTCATCTAAAATGACTTCTTTCTCCACTCCTCAGTCCTTTAGTTTTATTCATAGTACTACTCACTAATGACATTCTACAGAATCATATGTTGATTAGCTTAATCCTTTTCCTATTTTTCTAGAATGTAAATTTTATGATCAGCAATCTCTTGGGCTCTGTTTCTTTTTTACAGTTAGTATCCACACACAGCAAGCACTGAACGAATGAGTGAGGCAATCAATTCTGCAGGGCCCAGCACAAGTGTCTCATGGAATATATTCAAGATTGGCTGGTTTTGGAAAATGGCTGACTTCAATTCAAACAAACAAACAAACAAACAACAAAACTCAAACCAGCAGGAAAACAAACAAAAACTAGCAAGAGCCGTTATTTAGTAGATAAAACCAATCCAGAAAAAAAAATCTTAAGTAAGACTTTATGACACAAAGTTCTGTAACTATTGCATACAAACAGCTTAAATATCTTTTGACTGAAATATATGATGTTCTAATTTCTTTCAGAAGTTGTGTGTGTGTGTGTATGTGTGTGTGTGTGTTTATGGCTGGAGAAATTTCTACTCAGAAAAACACAGCCTTCTCTGGCTTAATTTCCATTGGCAAATACTCAAATTTTCATGATTTTCAGTGAACAAAAATGCAAAGTACTTTTCTAGCAACCACAGTCTGCCAGGTAGTTAAAATGTTAAATTTTGTCACTTTGCAACTCCTGAGAATTCATTGAGAACTTGGTTTTCTTGAATTTTACATCATTTGCATTGTGATTCTGTTGACATTGTGAACTTGGTGTTCAACTGTTATAACCTTTGAGAAATCAGAGAAAAGCAATTAAAAAAAAGATTTATTTTCTTGAATATGTCAAAATTGAGGAGACGGCATTATTCACAGTCATCATGAACTTCAAAAGAAATTATTGCCTGTGGTTCACAGGAGTCATTCTCTATAACTGAGGAATTATCTGCTTAAAGGACAAAATACGAAATAAGCATTGAAAGCTACCACTAAATTTCTTCCCCAGAAAGCTTTAATTTCTAGCTGCCAATAAAAATGAAAAAGTATTGCCCTACTTGCTTCCTGGCTCGGCAACCATTTAGAGTTGCATTTTCAAAGACAAGCTTAGAAAAAAATTGATGATGGAGGACATTTTTCACCACTGTGTGAACAGCATGACAAGGAAAGCTCCTGTATGGAGGCATCGATAGCAACAGCATCCTGGGAGGGGAACAGTGCCGTTGGTGAACTCGACTCCACATGAGTGTAGGGACAAGCAAATAAGACAAGTTAAAGAGAAAACAATGGGATGTTAATTTGGAATTTCAAATGAGACAAAGGGAAGTAGCATACCAGCAACTTCCAGTGGACAGACACTGCTTCAAGAAGGCTCTCGACATTAACTTTAGATAAAGGTTAATACTCTTTATGAAGTATATATATTCTCCAACCATTATTTTCCAATTCACTCTTGATTTGATAAAGCTAATTTGTGAATTTTATCCTTAGCCTTCAATCATCCATTAATATTTTAAAACATTTTGACTTAGCAATGGCTGGAACTATTTCATATTTCACTATGGTTGTAGATGCGTATATGTCAATCTCTAATTCCTTCAGATGTTTATATTTTCACATAAGCATATGTTGCAGCAAACTATCAAGTCTCATCATCTGAGAATCACTTGTCACTGCAAAATGTTTGCTGCTGCTTTGCCGAAGGATTCAGGTTTGGTTTTCTAGAAAATCACTGCTTGCTACTCAAGCTCAGCTCACCTGGTACTTCCTTCTGGCCTTCACTGGTACCTGAACTCATGCTCACAAACCCACAGATGGACACATAATTAAAAATAAAATCAATAAGAGAGAGAGAGAAAGAGAGAGAGAGAGAGAGAGAGAGAGAGAGAGAGAGAGAGAGAGAGGCATAAGAATATACAGAGTATTAGAAAAACGTGGGATGTGTGGGCAACTACAAATTATTCGATGTCCCGAATTAAACAAACAAACAACAACAAAACTAGTAACAGGTATGGTGTCAGTTAAGACACGCTCTGCACATCCCTCACCAGCACAGCACACTCTAGTGACCACTCTCATAACTTTGGTTGTCCTATAGGATGTGTGGTGCATGCCACACTTGTGTCTCCGGGTGTGTGGTGGTTTTACCTGTACAGCAGGACAGCTATAGCCACACCACAATGGGTTCTTTTTGCACACATATTTAGAATCATTCTTTCTTTGCGGTGGATCGAAACTTTTGAGATATGTATAGATACTAGTTCTAGCGTTTTTACTTTTCAAACTTTACTTGTGTGGTAATAACATAGTACTTACCAATTCTCAATTTTTTTTCTAAGCTGGACAGACAGACAGAAGTTGAGAATGCTTGCAGCTCTGACAGAGGAGTTGGGTTCAGTTTTCAGGAACCATATGGAAGCTTATAACTTGTAATTCAAGTTTCAGAAGTTCTGGCATGTTCTTTTTGTCTCTAGGGGCCCTGCACACACAAGATTTATGTATATAAATGAAGGCAAAACACTCATACATATAAAAAAATGTTCCTACTAGACACTCTAATCTTAGAGTGTCTATGGCTATAATGAAGCACTGTGACCAAAAGACATTTGAGAAAGAAAAGATTTATTTAACTTCTACTTCCAGATAATCCTTCATGGAAGAGTGTCAGGTTAAAAACTAAAACACGGGCTCAACCTGGAGGAAGCAAATGATGCCAAGGCTATGTAAGCATTGTTTACTAACTTTTCTCTCATAGCTGGCCCACTACCATGTACACTAGACTGGGCTGTCCGGCATCACTAATTAAGAAAATGCCCTACAGGCTTTCCTAGAGCCTGATCTTATGGAGGCGTTTTCTCAATTGAGGTTCCTTCCCGTCAGACGACTATAGAGAGTGTCAGCTTGAAATAAAATTAGCCAGCACAGATAATCTCCTACGAACTTCCTTCTACTCCTGCATTTCTTTTTCACCCTTTTATGCTGCTTATATATTAAATATGCCTATTGACATGGATGGCTAAATGATTATTTTTAAAAAAAATCTAATGTGATACAACAAAAATAGTGGGTTTTTTGTTTTGTTTTGGTTTTTTTTTTTTTTTTTTTTTTTTTTTTTTTTGAGTTTAGGCCTTAAGTAAAATATAAGAAGGGCTGAAAGCTCCATGTGTTAGAACATGCAAATAATCCCCATAGTGAGACAGAGCATCATGAGTCTGGGGCTTGATATGATACTTGGCCAAAAAAATTGGGGTAACTGAATGGCTTTTCCACCAACATAATAAATCAAATTGAGTCAAATTTATAGTAAAAGGGCAGGCTGATTGAGTCAGCTCTCAGGTTCTCTGAGATCTTAGAGGATGAAGTCAGTGAACTCACAAGGTTGGGCTTGGCTAGGGGCTTCTTACCAAGGACTGAGGAGGGGAGTTGTGTTGAGAATGTGAAGTGCTGGGGCTACAGTCTCATCTGATGAGGTTAGGGCTGCTTAGGCCTAGTAGTCACATTTGTAATCCAGAAGTAGAAGCTGTCTTTTCGAGTCTCTTTTGCTCTGGGTTTTGTAAGCATGGACTACTCCTGCTCAGAAGAAGAGGTCAGGGACCACTTGGCTGAGGCCATCTTACTTTTGTCCCAACACCTCTGGCCTAACAAGGACTGCCAGAAAGCACCTAGGCATTTTATTTTGCAAATAAAATGGATTTGCCCAAAAGTTTTTGCTTTGATTGGTTTGTTTGGTTTTGTTGTTGTTGTTTGTTTTTAATAGAAGGAGAGTAAGAATAGAAATTGATGAAATAGAGAATATTTTTGTAACAGCTTTTCAAACTTTGAAAGGGTAATAATCTAGACAAACTCCTGGCAAAACACTCCATTTGGTAAAATATGAAATATGAAACAAACAAGATATAAGTTTTTGAAAAGCTCATATCAGTGGATCAATGGCTCTCTACCAAGGATGATTGATTGATTACAGTCCCCAGAATATGGTTGACAATATCTAGAGATGATTTTTATCATCATAATTCAACAGGCTCTATCTGCACGTAGTGCATAGAAGCCCAGGATACCAGAAACCAAGCAAAAAAAATAATCAATTAAGTTCCTGACAAGTAATAACCAAGTACACAAAGCCAATGTTATTAGTTTTAGACATTAATAATTTAAATTAAAAATAGATTAAAAATGAAATGATCTCATCAATAACCATATGCCTAAGTTATGCATGTACTTAAACAGAAATTTAAATTCCTAGAAAAGATTCATTATAATAGACTCAAGGAAAAATGTCAAAATAATTTACTTAAAATAGTTAAAATACTTGCACAGAAGAATCACTAATTTCATTGTTTTAAAGATAAATACAGGTAAAGTGAAGTGCAGATCAACCCAGTCCACAACAGAAGGAACAGGAAAACTGATCCTTAAGTTATTTTTGCAAAAAGATGACTCAGACAGCCAAGCCAGACAAAGGAAAACAAAGCCATTTCTCTCTGCATCATAATGTTAAATATCGTAAATGAAAGATTATTTCATCATAAAGTGAAAATGCATAATGGAAAATGTTTCTGTATCTGAGAATATATTGTTATTTAGTGTTGCAAACCTATAAATATTAATTTATCACATTTCCATATTAAAAGAGAAAAACCACAGTATGATACTTGTAGAGTCATAAAGAACAATTTGTAAAAACCAAACACGAATTCAACAGAAAACACATAAGAAAATACAATAATAAAACAGAAAAAAAATACAAAATAGGTAAAGACTATCATTACCATGGTTTCTAATAACAGGTTTGCTGGATAAATTAAAAACTTAAAGGAAAAAGCCCTAAGGTTATAAAGATTGAAAGAGTACAATATAATTTTCAGTAGATAGTTTCTTAAATGAGGAACTAAGAAGAAAAGTTAGAATAATAAGTGAAGTTATTGACATGAAAGTTACTCTGGTTCACAAAGAATAGTTCAAATATAAATTAAAATGAGGCTTTGCTTAAAGAGCAACAATGAAAATCTAATATATATAATGGAGCTATAAAAATTATATGGAAACCATTTTTGGACTTATGCTCCTTATTGAATGATATTTAAGGGGAATTCAATAGTTATGCATATTCATGAAATAAAATTTTATTTTAAAATTGACATGAAGGATCAAGAAAGTAAAATATCATGACATTGTCAAATATCCAGGCTCATTTTGCAGCCATAGCAATTATATCTTGATGCAGACACAGAAAAATTGGCCATTGATACATAAAATGTAGAAACATACAAATGTTTTTATATATACGCCAAAGTTTAAATGTCAAATGATTTAGGGAAAAGGACTACTTAGAAAATGAAGTGCAGATAAACTTATTAACAAGGAAGCAGATGCTAAATTCCCTCTTTACACTGTGCCCTCCAACCAATCTGATTGTTACAACATAGGGCGTCTTTGGCTTTATCATATAGGGAACATATACAGAGAGTCTATGATGCACAAGTTCTTTAGGCATATGCTTGAGAGAAACACCTGAATATATGCACCATGACATCTGTACAAACATGTTCATAGTAGCTCTGTTTGAGAACAGCAGAAATCTCTATACAATGAAATTGAAAGATGAATCAGGAAATAATTTGTGGCACTACAGTAAAAATCAGTCATACACCACTACCAAATATATTTATACATCTCATATGGATAATTCCACAATATTATTCTATGTGCAATTATAAGAATATTAATCATAAAATTTCAAAATTTATGTATGATATCTTCTTTTCCTAATGTTCAAAAAAATTAAAAAATGTTTACTACAGTTGATGATTGAGAAAATGATAACATCACATTTGTGATTGCGCTTGTTTAATATGGTAGAGAGGAAAAGGAATGAGTCGATGTCAGCTCTCAAATTCCAGTGTTTGTATTTCTGATGGTGGTTTTATAGGTGTTTATCCTAGAGAGATGATTAGAAAATGCCATCGCACTCAGCAATAATGAGAATGGAGTCATAAATTTAAAACCACAATAAATCCAGATCTAAACTCCAATAAAATATAATCATTTAAGAGAGTTACTGCCACCAAATCATTGCTATAAGAGGAGGGTGCTAAGGTACACAAAGGCCTAGAACTTAGAAGTGAGTCACATAGCCAAGATTCTCTTCAATTGAAAATAGATTTTTTTCATACAACATACTCTGACAATAGTTTTCCAATTCCTCCAAGGTCCTCCTCACCAACCCAACTGCACACCCTGTTATGCTTTCTCTTGTTAGAAAACAGACGACTCATAAGCAAACAAACAAGATTAAAAAAATAAACACACCTGAATAAAGCAGAACAACAAATAAGAACCAAAGAAAGAGAAGCACACATACAGAGAGAGAGAGAGAGAGAGAGAGAGAGAGAAATATGCACATACAAACATGCACACTGACACACAGAGATCCACAGACACAAATATAGAGACACGGAGATATACACATAGACACATACAGAGGTATACACATAGACACACACAGACACACATAGACACACACAGAGAGAAACACACATATACAAATATACACACTGACACACGGAGACACAAACGTACAGACACACAGAGACACAATAGACAGACAGACAGACAGACAGACACACACACACACACACACACATACACACATTGGCACACACAGAAATTCTGTAATGACAGAGGATTGGCTACCTAAATATACAAGCAAAACACTTAAAAAATTTTTTAAAAAAGTACCGTGAGACAAAAACCCCCCACAAGTGCGTGCACACACACACACACACACCCACACACACACACACACACACACACACACACACATTGAAATCATTTTGTGTTTGACATCGACTGTTGGGCATGAGCTTCTCCTTAAATGCTCTCTACACCCAGTGAGATTTTGTTGGAGAGAACTTCTCTTTCTTTGTGAGCACTTATCAGTTGGAGATTGCTTTTACTTAGAGATGACCCCTTATATCTGCTTCCCTTCTCAGCATGGGAACCACATCTGTCTCAGTTCTGGGCAAGTCCTGTGTATGCTGCCATAACCTCTGTGAGTTCATATCTCCTGTTACGCCTAGAAGGCCTTGTTTTCTCCATGTCTTTCATCCATATTGGCTCTTAAAATCAACTCAGTTCTGTAGATTCTCTGAGCCCTGCAGGGAGGGATTTGATGGAAACATTTCATTTTGGACTGAGTAGATCTCTCACTCTCCACATTTTGTCCACTTGTAGGCTTCTGTATTTGTTCTCGTCTTCTGCAGGAGAGGCTCCTCTAATGATGGGCATGCAAGAACATGGGTTTATAAGCGCACCAAAATGTCGCTAAGAGTAATTTCATTGCTTTCTTACTGTTTGCCCTCATCTTCCCCTCATTTCTTCATTCTATACATTTCTTGCACATAAACTTCTTATGCTACTCTTCCTTTTTTATGAAATGCTATCATGAAAAATTGATGGCATACCTTTTATCATCACTGTGACCTGTCAAAAAATTCAAAGGGAGGGATTCATTCATAGCTTCAGGAGCTTCCAATTTTCCTGGCTGGCCTTGTTGTCTCTATGCTCAGGTTGAGACAGAACAAAATGTTGAAAGTACGTGAAAAAAGAGGTTGGTCACCTCTTGGTAGGTAAGAAGCAGAGTGAGCAGTAGAGGGAGAGACAAGAAAAGTATATCCCCAAAGGACACGTCACCAGTAAATCACTTCCTAGAACCAGTCCTCTCTTCTGTTCAACACTTCACAGTCATCTATTCACATTTTAACTCGTCCATGATTATCACTTCATTAAATAAGGACCCTCATCAGCTAACAGATTTTTTTTTTAAAGACACTATTACAAACACACTGAGGTTCACTTTTTTAATCTCTTGATATAACCAGGTTGGCAATCAAGATGAAGTATCATCATAGCCCAGCAAATAAAGGCAATGCCTTTCCCGGGCTTTATCCTTGTGCTGCCTAGTACTTCTATTTTAAGGAATAAATTGGTCTACCTACAGCACTGTCATGTGGACTACAGACCTAAAACCTATAGTCCAGTAGCTAGGTAAAGAACACAAAAGACAACAAATGACTGTGATCTGGACTTTATTAGTGTTCTGTCAAACTTTAATATCACTGTTATGCATGTGTTGTAAAGAAAATGATAAATATGATAGACATTATAATTGAATAAATACAAAATGGAAAGATGGACAGGCAAAGGCAAATTGGTAGTGATCTACTTTGACACTCTGGTATTCCTTACTCATTTCTATGGTTAAAAATACCAGTGTTAATTCCGAAAAATAATATTTAAAAATTTTGCAGTGATGAATTGAAACCAGGGCCCCATGCATGTAAGTGATATACTACTGAACTCCATGCCAAAACATTTATACACAGGAACACACACACACACACACACACACACACACACACACACACACACCATTGCTCTTTTAGCAATCTGTCCTTATTCAGTTACAGCCTTCTTAGATGATTCACTGAGGGCACTGTGAACACACAGGTGACACGAATTATGCAAACAGAATCTGACTACTAGTAATTAAGGTTGCTAAAATAAAAATTAAGACATGCTTACACTAAGAACTATTAGTTCTTTATCTAAGGTTCAGATTTAAGTGTGCTCTCTATATTTTCATTTGCTAGCCCCACTAGCAATTACAGTCAGAGCTACTTGTCACAAGCAGAAGCTGTTGGCATCCAGCTACTCATCTGCTGCTCGGTAAAGATGTAGACACGCATTTTTATCTCCAAAATTCCCTAAAACTGTCAAGCCAATAGGTTCATTACTGCCATTAGCTATTTCTTTTTCTCTCTCCCTCCCTCCCTCCCCGGCCATGTGTGTGATTTTCTCTCTTTGTTCTCCCTTCCAGGTAGTATTTTGCTATTTTGTATAGTTTTGGCAACCAACACTGGTAGAAGTTGCATTCAAAGACACAATAAATAGCCTCACAATGAAATCAGATTTTCTTCTAACCACACACACACACACACACACACACACACACACACACACACAACACACACACACAGACACAACACACATACACACACACAGAGAGAGAGAGAGAGAGAGAGAGAGAGAGAGAGAGAGAGAGAGAGAGAGATTCTCCAGAATGTTGAATCTTGTAAAATAAAACCGTAATTCCAGATAACACCATTTGGTTGTTTTGGAATATTTTTCTGCTTAGAGCACACATCACACTTTCATTTATTTTATCTGCCAGGCTCTGAAGGAATTTGAATGAATGAGCCATGGTAAATATAGGACTTTTCTGTTCCCTGGAGTTTGTTGCCTGCCCAACACAACTCAATTTAGTGTAGCATAATGCATCATCTTAATACAATATAAATTTTGCTAAGAAGATAGAAACAAGATATGGGCCACACTATCAAAGAACTTTGCAGTCTAATAAAGGGAAGAGGCATGTCAAAGGAAAATATTGTAGCTAGTATGTTGAAACCAAGCACAATACAGTGGGTACTCTTAGTTGTCATCTTGACTACATCTGGAATTAACTAAAACAATAAGCAACCAGGTATACACCTAGTACTGGGTGTACCAGTTAGGTATTTTTTTGAATTAAGTCATTTATACTGGGTCAATCCATCTCTAATCTAGATTTTTAAGATAGAAAAATTCACCACTAATCTTGGCCATACTTTCTGTGGGTAGCCTATATAAAGGACATTGAAGAAGGAAGCTTTTGCACTTTGATTGCTCTCTCCTACCTTGCCAGCAAGTCCTTTCCTTCCCTGGCAAGAGAGTCTTCTTGTTTGGGATTCCAGCATATACTGAAGACCAGCTGAGACCTCTAGCCTCAAGGACTGAACAACTACTGGATTTTAGAACTTTCCATTGGGAGAAAGCCATTGTTGAACTAGCTGTGCCACAATTTGAAATCTCTCTCCCTCCCTCCCTCTCCCTCTCCTCTCCCTCTCCCTCTCCCTCTCCCTCTCCTCTCCTCCCCTCCCCTCCCCTCTCTCCCTCTCCCTCTCCCTCTCCCTTTCCCTCTCCCTCCCCCTCTAATATTCTCCTGTGTGTGTGTGTGTGTGTGTGTGTGTGTGTGTGTGTGTGTGTGTGATGAAGCATAGTCCCTAGTATCTACAAGACTCTGGGTCCATCTGAGGAATCTCGCAATAATTAAATAAATATATATAAAATTATAAATGTATTGTACATACATATAAATATACACATACATATTCATACATTCTCATTCTATCATTTGTGTTCCTCTAATGAACCATGGGACCATTAGTATTTCATTCATTCAATATAGGATCTCAGGGCCTACTTCTGTAGAAGATAATGCTTTACTTTGAATTATTATAAAAATACTTCCATAGACAAATATGGTGGACAACTGCAAAAAGACATAAAAAACTAGGTAAGTTGTGAATAAGAATATGTTTTTTTTTTAGTAGCAGTCCCAACATTTCCAAGAGCAAGTCTGTTTTCTCTCTGATGCTCTGTGATGCCTGTTGACTAGTTTTCAGCTCTGATGTCCATCTGAACTGCTTGCATATGGCCTTTCTTAGCCTTTACCTCTTCCAGGCTGTGCTTACTGGTGCCACCATGTATCTTTGTTGTAGTCATCACCCATAGAAGAGTGAGCCTTCCGCTTAAGGTAAAGCCATTGCAGTGTCATATCTAGGCCAATGCCTTTTAGATGATGAATACCAACAGTACATCAAATGCCACTAAGCTTTAACCCTCACTTTCCCCTTGAAATCAGATGAGAGAGGTTTGAATCACCTCTACCAACAACAGATCCCTGCAAGAATACTACATATGTATAGCATCAAATGTCATGATCAAAAAGATATTACCATAGATCTGTTCTATTTTTAATTCTAAAATCATCCATGTTGATGAATTTTCTTTCAAAAGTATCAGAAAGAAGGTTATTTTTCTTGATCCATGTTATATCTAGAGTGCTGAGAAAGCATTTGGCATAGAGTTGTGGCTACAAAAATACTTAGGGTAGCGAAATGATGCATGGGCTCTGATATGTGACAATGTGTTTTTATACATTGACTTGCATCACTTTCACATACGTACTTAAATAATTTTGAGATGCTATGGATGGACCCAGAGTCTTACAAATGCTAGGGCCTGTGCTCCATCATTGAGCTGCAGTCCCATCCTAGGTTGCCTCGAATTAAGATCCTTCTGCCTAACACTCCAAATAAAGAACTAATTGTGACCACCAGAATCTGTCAAAACAAACAAACAAAAAACATTAATTACAGAAAAATATTTCTTCTATGACTATAGATAGGTTATAGACCATAAGGAAGAATCTATTACTGTTATTTTGCTAACATAGAATTAAACTGACTCTAGTGACTTATCATTATACTTATAGACCAACATATCCCTAAGCACTTTTAACTTAGAAGTATCCATTTGTAGAGACCAACAATTGCTCGAAGTGTAGAAAATATGAGACTTCAGAATGATCAGTCCTAAATGGAACACATATATGGCATCCCCTCTTCAGAGATCAGCATGTAAGAGGGGGGCAGAAAGAATGGCGGAGCCAGAGACTGTGGATGACTACTAGAAATGCTGTCTTATGGACACAGGAGGGCTGCTGCATGTGTAAGCTCACAGTGGTTGTGACAGCATCCAAAGACCTGTGTAAGCCCAACCCCAACCAATTTACAGAATGGAGATGGGAGTTAGACACAAAAGTCTACTCCTTGCCATGGAGCTATTGACAATGTTTAGCTGCTGGGAGAGCGAGAGATTGTTTCTCTAAGAATGTTGTTGTAACAACCATGCTCCAGTGGAAGAATATAAGGCCAAAAATTTTGGGCAACACAAGTTGGTCTTCATGGAGAAAATAGAAGCACATAGAGTTGAATAAAGAAGGAAAGGGGCTGGCACTCGTAAGAAGTAAATATAGTTAAAACTATTTTTGCATCCTTAATAAAGGAGTATTCATGTGAGGAGATCGGGGAAATACAAATTAAAACTACCTTGAGATTTCATCTTACAACAGTCAAAGTGACTCGGATTAAGAAAACAGTAAGGAACACTGATGACGATGTGGAGAAAGAGAGAACCTGGTTGGTAAGAGTGCAAACTGGCACAGCCACCTTGGAAATCAGTACAGAGGTGTCTTCCATCCTCAAAATGTTTTTTTAACCAGCAAGAATCTCAACCTTCTTCCCTCTAAAATATTACACTGCACATTGGATTTTGTTTATAATATTAATAAAAGATGTTGAACTTACAGAATATCCAAAATAAATCAAGGAGAATTGATATTTAGATTAGAGGCTTGCTTTGAAAGCAGTAGATTGTCTTATATATAATGTAAAGAGCTAAGCAATGGATAGAGTAAAATCCTCATCTTTCAATGCTAAGATTTATAAAATGGTAACCCAGGCTTGATTTTGTGTTATTTATCTGTTATTTCAGAAGAGAACAAAATAGGCGTATTAGGACCTTTATGGAAATTACCTATTCGCTTGCTTCTCAAATTCCTATCTATATGCAGTCTTGTTCCAGAAAGGAGTGAATGTGTTTGCAGCATTACCCAAAGCACATAGAAAGCATGAATAAATGCAATACAAAAGCAGGAAAGGGATATACAAATGAAAATGGGAATGATGCTAAAATGCAAATCATAACTACTAGAGGAATACTAGAACCATGCCAGAGCTTGACTCCAAGGTTCTTTACCAGGTTCACTAGCAGGGTTAAACTGCATCAGAGTTTCTAAATACATCACCCATTACACAGAAACAGCAGTTTTTCAGGACAAGTACATTCATTTACCTCACTAAGATCAGATAGGATATATTCAGTATTCAGTAATGTTCTCATAGCACACCTCATTACAGGCTGATGGTTCCAGCCGAGTGCAAGGTCATAAAAGCAATTCTACGAGAAAGAAGTACTTCCTGATGACTGGCCGCTTTGTGTTTATTTGTCATAATCCACATTAATAGTAACGAATTCCACCAGACACTGGCTGAAATGATCCTTTATGTGGAAGATTTTGACTAATCTTAGTTTCTAAATTATTTCATTTTAATATTCAAAGTGTTTTTAAATGTCAATTATAAAATATTAGAGCATTTGCTAACAGCATCAAACTTAACTCCTATGACAGTTGTTCTGTCGTGTGTCGCATAAAGGAAATTAGAATGGGTACCATTTAAAAACTCAGAAATATTCCAACATCTCCTTTCTGATGATATGGTCTGTGGAGTTCTCACTGCTATGTTTAAAAGACTAGCTGTTTAACTATTTATGACAAAGAAACATAAAGGTCATATCATTTTACAAATACCAGTGATTTTTATTATTATTATTTACTTAGAGAATAGTGTTCAGTCTTACTTTTAAAAATTTATTTTTTCACTTTGTACAAATAAGGTTAATAAAATAACTTACTTTTTAAGCCAACCATTAGGAGGAGTGGGGAACGTTTAAAATTTAACCAGCCTTTGTACAATAGTCCTAAGATAGGCATGTCTCTAAAGGCTTCACACATATATATCACAAAAGCATCCTAAAACAATAACATTTGTGTGAGCAATATTGTTCCTATTTTTCAAGATAAATAACTGTTGCTGCACTCAGAATTTTTCTAGTAAAGACCAAAAAGACTTTGTGAGCCATTCAAAGTCTATCACAACCGCTCAGCTCAGCTGCTGCAATATGAAAGCTGCCGTGGGCGATGTGTAAGCTAATGAATGTGGTTGTGTTTCAGTAACTCTGTATTCAAAAAGCAGATGGCATGTCCGCAGGCCACAGTTTGCTTACCTCTGAATGTCATTCATAACCCGCTCATTCTCGTTCGTGCAAGAATAAGGGAACCTGGACTCAAGTTCAGATTTTTCAGCTTTGAAGATGAATATTCTTTCTATTCTCCCATGGCTTTCTTAGTATTGATGTTCTACTTTAAAACAACCGTTATTTCTGAGTTACACTGAACTAGGTGCTTTCAAGTTTAGCCAAAACCATAATGGACATTCTGTAATTCATTCAACGGATAATTTTATAAAGGTTTTACTTACATAACACAAAATGCTTTTAGTTTAAAGGTAGCTTTTCCCATTTAACTGAACAAACAAACAAATTAATCAATATGTTTGCTCAGTCAAATGAGATTGGTGAGGAGTTTGCATACCAATGGGAACTGTGCTTATATTTAGAAAACCAAAGTGAATAATCCACTAATTTAAGAAGATGATAGCCAAGCCCCATTGTAGCTTACACAATGGGACTCCCTGAAGTATGTGCCTTAACAAAGACATGCACATAGTGATGCACTTGGGAGGGAGAGGTAAGTGAGTCTCTGAGTTTGAAGCCAGCCTGGTCTACAAAGTGAATTCTAGGACAGCCAAGGCTCCTCCCAGAAAAATACTATCTTGGAAAAGCAAAATTAAGCCTTTTCCTGAACATTCCTAATAAGGCATAAGAATAAAAACAACTAAACATTGCTTGAGCAAAGCCTAGAACCATTTGAATGCTAGATCTAAATGTAATTCTGAAAACATAAATTTTAAGAATGCCTAGCACTTAATAAAAATTACCAAGCAGGAAAACCAAATTAAACAACAGAAGAAAACCACTAAGGAGAAATAGACGCTATAATAGGACAATATGGTAGTCACTGGAAAAGATGTTGAAGCAGCTACTATGAAAATACCCTATACGTTTAGGTAGAAGAGGAAAATGTGTGCTGACTACAGAGAACAGATGAAGAAACTAACATAATGAAATACAAAAAAATACACCTAGATGCAACTTGAATTTTAAAAAATAAATGCATCAGTAGGATTAAGGAAAGAGAAGAAGCTACCAGCACAGAAACATCATATAAATTACCCAAGATGATGTAGCATCATAGCAGCCGATAGGCCTGTATCAACTCTCATATTAAAACCCCAGAAAAGGGAGGGGGAAAAGATGGGATAGGCAAAGCTTTTTTAAAAAATATACCAAAAATATCTCATAGATTTGATACAAATTACAAGCATATACTTTCAAAAAGTGACCAATATGAAGAGATATTTAAAAACAACTAATAAAAAAAATCATGCAGAAATACATAACTGTGTTAAAACAGCATATCAAGGGAGTGAAACCCTGGAATTGGTAGGCATTTAATTAACTATGAAAGACATCTTTACTAATTTCTATAACAAATTTACCAAATAAATGGAAGACGAAAGACAAGCTTACCACTTTACAGTTCGTACAATAATATGAACTGGAATGATACTACTTAAAGGGAAAGGTTTACCAGTGGAAAGGAGTTTATTATAAGCCCTGGATGACTATTTTAAAAATTCATAGTTTATAAGTCAACATTAAAAGTAAATTAATGTAAAACAAAAGCACTAATTAATTTAAAGGAAGGTTAAGGAAGTTATCAAATATGGCATAGAAGTATGAGGAAACTCAAAATAAACATCAAAGTTATTCTTTCAAAGCAACCATGTCAGTATTTTCATTAATTGTAAATGGTTTAAGCCTTCTCCGAACTGCAGAGATTATTAAATTAGATTTAAAACAAGATGCAGCTATCTTAACCCACAAGACACTGACTCTAGTGGTGACACACACAGCTCATCATTAGAGTGCTTGTCTGTCATGTAACCGACAATGGATTTAATCCTGAGTATTCTTCAAAAGGGAAAAAAAAGAAAAGATGTAGATTTTAAATATCAAGATATGCATAAAATTAACAGTAAAAATGTCATACCATGAAAATGTATTTTTCTAAAAATGAAATTCTTGTGTAGGGTTGAGACCTCATGAGCTTTTTTACATCCAAATTACCATGATATTATAGACAGCATGTACACTTATGTATATGTATATGCATAGCTGTATGTAACAATGATTAATAGAAAAAGAGACAATGAATTTGAAAGAAAACAAGTGGTATATGGGAAGATTAGAGGAACAAAAGAGTAGGGAAATGATATAATTGTGTTATAATCTCAAAAATAAAAAGCTTAAATTAAAATATTATTTTATGACAAAGTATACTGCGGAATAATAAATATTGTGACATATACAAGGCACAGTCAAAAGTCTTACTTCTAGGTGAAAGCACAACTGAAATTTGAGGGCATTCCACCAAATGCATACTTGAAAAATTTAGAGCACTGAACACTTTTTCAACAATAAACAGCATTGCAGAAACATTCATTTAGCCAGATTTAAGTGGCACATAATGTGTATATTAAAATATCACGTCACCACATTAACATAAATACTGAGTTTTACTAAAACATATTTTGAATACTATACTTACATAACTTCAATCCCTCCTTCTTCCAACTCTTACTATGTCCTTCTAACTCCCTCTCAAATTCACGATCTCTTGCTCTATAATTATTATTGGTACATACATACGTACATACACACACACACACACACACACACACACACACACACTGCATACTCATTACTTTATAAATCCATTCAGTCTTGTTTTTGTATACACGTGTTGCTTGAGAGCCATCCATACCTGTGAGTATAAGGATAAATATTTAGAATACATTTAGCAATTACATTGGTTTGGAAAAGTGGAAGTAGTGGTCCATGACATCTCCAGTCACTAGTACTTAGTTAGGTTTACAATACTGCCCTCCTATTAACTAGGCCTTAAGTCCAATAAGGCAACTATTAGTTATCCCTAATATATAAGTGTGACTATTGCACCATTGCAGGTATCTTGCCAAACTGATCATGTTATGGTTCATAGTCTTTGTGACTGAATACAAATACGGATTGATTTTTGTCCTTTGGTGGCCTGTATACTACCTTCCAATAATATGAAACCTAGTCCTCAGGGAGGAGGCTTCCAGCCTTCAAGTCTTATGTCAAAAGAGCACGGTGTCTTCAAGTTCTGGGAGGCAAGCAAGGGTAATGCAAACAGCATATATTGTTTGCAGAGTCATCCCACAACATGTAAAAAAGAGGTTCCCTGTGCCTGCTACTGTTGATTTTGTTGCATAGACCATTAATCTTGGGGAACATAACCACTTCATAATTTCTTTAATATACGTATGTAAACACATATATGTTATATATGTATTTTAAGTAAGCCAATAAAATATTTTTTCTTATGTTTTTTAAAATATATCCTTAGTGTTATCTTTTCTTCTTCCTGTTCCCTCTATATTATCTTCCCTTCTCCCCTTATAGCTAAAGAGAAATGTTTTGAAGATAACAGTAGAAACTGTTAATTTAAGAAAAATGGTAATAGTAAGAGAAATGTAAACATACAAATCAATTGTGTAAAGCAAGAGTCAACATCTATCACAATGGTCATGAAAAAAGGAAAAGAAATTAAAAATACCTTGATTATAATTCTTCATACATAACTCTTTTCTTCTAGCCAAATCTTAGCATTATACAACAGGGAAAAGCCACAGTTTGAGGCATTTTATAGTTTTACATAGTAAAACTTCTTTACTTTAAACCTACCTAGTACAAGCTACCACACATAGAGACTGCCCAATGAGTGGGTTGTTTTTCCATGGTCTTCAGGGTAGTACAGAATCCAGTCATTACCATTCTCCTGTGTTACTTTGACATGGGATTTTTTTTTATATTTTGGGTGCCCAATTGATGGTAGAATATACTTTGATGGATCAACTCTACATCTGTATTTATTTATTTATTTATTACTAGACCTTGACCACTAGACTTCTACCCCTTTCCTCTCTATTGATAGGATGTATTATATGTAGTCATATACTTTGTATTAATATATTAGGAATCTATAGAGCTGTTTTGTACTTTTTATACTGTTGGATACTTATAATCAAAACTTTAGGATATTTAATCAATTTAGTCTTATTAAAAATTAATAAAAATTTTAAAAAAGGAATATACAGCATTCATTATTCTATATAATTAGTATTATTAGTAATTAATATAAAAAGAAGAAAGGTATATTAGGAGCCAATATTTACAAAGTATTTCCCCATGAAATATATAATATATATTATATATAATACATATGATTTTCTTTTCAAGTAGAAAGTAAGACCATATCTTTTATTTAAAATGACTTCAAATATTTTAATAGGTACTTCAAAAAAGGAATGACACATTAGAACATTAAGATGTTAAAATTATCATTAGTCATTCAGTTAGCAGGTATCTACACAAAATGCTACTTGGAACGGCCACAACTAATGGTTGATAGTGCCTTATAGTGTCAGAATGCACAACTAAAATTCTAACATAACAATGATAGAAAGAGGAAATAATACTCCCATTTTAGAAAAGTCTAGCATGTACCTGCTCTTTGACCTGAATTCTAGGTGATTTTCAAAAAAGAAAATATAAGACATATAAGTCAACCAACACTCATATTTGAATACTTATACGAGCTTTAAAGGCCCAAACCAGAAACAATCATCAGATAGTAAATAGATATCAACACACTGTAAGAGACAAGCTAGTGTCTACATGTGCCTGGATTTGCCTCACGAGTATTGTGCTAAGTAAAAGAAGCTAAATAAGAATGTGCACATTTGTGGATATTGGAGTAAAGAAAGATAAAGAAGGAATGGTATAATACTATTTTGAACAAAGTAATGTGCCTGAGAGATTACATTTATATGAAGGAGCAGAATAGGGAAGATGTAGTTATCAACAGTGAATGAGGGATTGCCAGCTGCTGAGATTTGTTGGGGGAAAACTTATAGTAAGCAGATAGAGACATTAGGATGGTAGAAATGTTCTGTTTTACATGTGGCCATCACACAAACATGTCAGCTACTAAGATGTCTTCTTATAATGAATTGTTTCATTGTATATATTTTACCTCAAAAGGCAAAGCCACAAGAAAGAAATCTGGCCTTCCAATCATTTACCCAAGAGTGGACTTGACTTATTCAGAAGATTTTTGGTCTCTTGTCTAGCAGAAGTCCAGTGTTCTAATGTGAGAGGTCTGATCTAAGAAGACTCTAATCTGAAAGATAGTTGAAGTAGTGGGAAAAGGTCATCTTCCCTATATATTAAACAGCACAGCAAATACAGTGACACCAAGGAATGATAAACTTCTGTCTTAATCTTTTATAGTTATCTCAGAAGAAATAAAATTATTTTTTGTTTTTGTTTTTGTTTTTTCTGGTTTTGCTAACTCAAGAACATAGAAAGTCAGAGTCAGATACTTTATATTTACATGGCTCCAACATATTTTAGAAATGGATAAGGGGTTCCTTTCAATACCTCACTGTTTTCAGTGCAGAGTATTAGGCTTGGTTACCACATTTCATACACAAACGCACTATTATAAATCAGGAGCATTAAAGAGTCATAAGCGAAAAGTAGGCAGCATGGTATACTGGAGCGGCCAAATGGTAAGATTAGTTACAGCGGTTTCCCTAGAAGTTACTTAATTCTTAATAGGTTGATAATTTGATAAGCAAACTAGATGGGTATAGTTTTAAACGATGTAAGCACACTGTTAAATTGGCTACAGGTTAGATGAAAAATCTTAATTGTAAAAGCAGGCTTCAAATAGCATTTCTCAGAAAACCATACCCACACGTCAGTCCATCTTTCAGATGTTTAGCAGAGTAGTCATTGAAAAACTCGGGTCACTGCAGAATAACTCACAACCACCAAACATTTCCAAGAATGCTTCACTTTCCTTACAGTTATGCAGAAGCCTTTTTCCTTTAAGTATGGTTTTTGATGACCAGTTTTTTGCTTTCCTGATAGGCATGTCCCCCTATTACAACATCCTTTCTTGGATCCCATTCCATCACATTTGTAGTTCTTTAAACATGCCATGATGTTTTATGCATACACTCTGAGCAACAGATTGTTACCTTTTCTTATAATGTCCTTTTAAGTTTCTACTTAAATGTCAACTCCTTTATGAAATCTGCTCAGCCCAGCACAGTTAAATCTCTTGGCTATAGCTTTTTGTACATTAATACCTATCACAAGTGATTATAATTTTTCGTATGTATACTTTAATTTATTTATTGTATTAAATTTGGTTCTTAGAACAAATTGAATTACCATTACTAATAAGGGAAAGAAAATTCCAGGGCTTCTGAAAAGAAATAGAAAATTTAAAAAAAAAAAAAAAACATATTTGAAAGCTTACAGCTGACAAGAATTGTGTACCTCTAATATGGGAGGTAGATATTTTCAGTCTTGTTTCTTTTTTTTTAATTAATCATTCCATTCATTTACAACTCAAATGATATCTCACTTCCTGGTTATCGCCTCCACCAACACCCCCATCCCTTGATATCCCACTTCCTGGTTACCCCTCCACCAATGCACTATCCCACATCCTCGTTCCCCCTCCCCTTTGCCTGTATGAGAGTGCTCGCCCATCCACTCACACTGTATTGCCCCACCACTCCCACTCCATCACCCCCTGTGCTGGGGCATCAAGCCTCCTCGAGACCAAGGGCCTCCCCTCCTGTTGCTGTCAGGCAAGGCCATCCTATGCTAGGTATGTATCTGGAGCCTCCAGGTACACTCTCCTTGGTTGGTGGTCTAGACTCTGGGAGAACCGGGTGGTCAGGCCAGTCTATGTTGTTCTTCTAATGTTTCAATGAGGAAACTGATAGTTGGTGTTGGCAATAAATATCAGTAGGGTCACTTAGCTTTTGATAATAGGAGCTTCACTCATATCCAATAGCATCTTCTCCTAATTTCACTTTATTTCTAGTTGCAAAAACATGGTTTGTTGACAATAAGCTGGTATGAGCAGAGAAATTTTCCTTTCAACTTTCCTTCCTAATCATACCACGAATTACTCTTTATCAAACACTAATGTTATTAGTTTCTTTCCAAGTTTGGTTGTACGGTGCAGACATTGTACACCTGACCCTATTCACACAACAATCCATGTCAAAGGCTCCTCTGTACATGTCCAACATATTGCATTCACAATCATGTCCAATGCCTGTTCTGCTTCATTTATCAGTTAAATGTGTTCCATTTCTTAGTTCTCGTTCAAGTGCTAAGGAAAAAAGCATTAATAGAAACTCTGGTAGAGTCTGGTAGGGATCAGGGTTGAAGGGAAAAGCACATTAAAGTGCAAGCCAAATGTCTTCACATTCTTACACTAGTTCACCTGAGACACAGGTGAGCGTCTGGTTTTTTACTTCTCTACTCTGCACTAGATTATCATTCCATTGCCAGTGAGCTCAGAGTTCTCGTTCTTTACAAGCTGTGGCTGCCAATGAAGGTGATCCTGTTTTTATTAGGGGAAAACAGTGCAGGCTCAAAGTTAGGCATTAGTTACAAACCTATGTAAACAGAAAATTGTCAATGACTACTGCATACATTTTCACATTTAATGTCAGCTATCAATCTAATGGGTGTGTGCTATCAGGGCCAAAGCCAAGGATGAACACAAGAAGAGAAATGGATATTCTGTTTAATCTATAAATCCCAAAAAATCAGTTGAGTGTCATGTTTGGGACTGTAGAGTCTGCTTCCCATGCTTCACACATACTGGGGCTAGATAGACCATGACTATCAAAAGAATGAATATAGATTTGAATGATAAACTCAAAAAAGTTTTAGGCAGAATAAGTAGGTATTTCAGTTAATGAGAAAAGAATGGTGCAAGGAGAGGACAGCATGTGAAAATACATGTTCCAAAATAAAATTAAAATAATAAAAAAGTCAGGAATTTGGCAAGTCATGAAAACTACAGATAGGCCAGTGAGGCAAGAGTCAAGAATAAGGAAGTTAATAGAAGGCAGGAGAAAGCTGCTAGAAGTGTAATTCTGAGTCAAATGTGATAAACACAATAATTTCACCTCTTAAAATTGAGAATCAATTATAGTTGCTTTTATTGCAAATGCTAAATATGTTCCCCAAAAACTGTGTGCATTAGAAGGTCTGCACATAGCTTCTGAAAACTTGCCCCTGGTTGGTTCTAACTGGTAAATAAATATGCTAAGAGCCAATCGCTAGGAAGGATAGACAGAGGTGGGATTTTAGGACTTTCTGGATTTGAGACTGGAAGCATGGGGAGAAGGTGGAGATATGCCATGCTGGGCGAGTGTGGGAGAGAGGGATGCTACACCTGAGAAAAGTGCAGGACAGAGCATAGCTGTCCTGGAAAGGAGCCTAAATAGCTCAGTGCAGAAGGCTCCCCAACCAAGTTCAGGGCAGTTAAAATAGGACATAAAATTAGCAAGAAATAATTTGGGATTAACCACATGGAGGTTAGGCAGTGGCCCAACTATTGAACTATTTAAGGCATGTTAAAATATAAAGTCTCTGACCTATTCTTGTAAATATGTGCTGAAGAATTCAAACACCTCTCAGAAGTAGATATTTAAGGATGTTTGGTCTTGGGAGGTGGCTCGGGAATTATGTTGCTTTATTTTTCCTATTGTCGAGATTTAAAATAAAATTGACAAAAGCAAGAAATAAAAAAATATATATATATAAAGTCTCTATGTGTGTCTTTCGTTTGGGAACATAAACCACTGGGGAGGGTAGCAAACCCTCCACTGAGATTTATTAATTAGTAATTCAACAATCAATCACATTCTTTTCCATGAACTGGGTGAGAGTTCACTAGCATTTTGCATCATGTCCATATTTTAAATATGTAACCACTTTCTCTAAGTCTTTATGGATTTATGAGATTAGCACAATCAATATACCTATTTTTCTGAGTATAAACAAACATGATCATTTAAAACATAACTAATTTAAGTTCCTTAAATCTTTGTGGCTTACTCCTAGTTGTCATGGTTGGAAAGCTCATAAAACCATTCTATAGTTGAAGAATAGCATTAATCAGTCTTAAAACTTACATTTTCTTTTTGGGTGCCTGGGACAATGGATTCTGAATGCTTCCTTTTAATTGGAAATACTCAGTTATAATAAATTCTCTAATGATGAGGCAAATGAACAAGAATAAAATCAGAAGGAATTACAACCAAGAAAAGTAGAGTTCCCCCTGCCAGCTTTTATTTAGTTTCTTGTCATTGACCTCAGACTCAAGTCTCTAACCTAAAAGAAGGAAATCGGATCCATGTGGGGTTACTAACAACAGCATTTTGGAAATTTTTACAAGGGTTGTGCATCTTTCCTATCTGAGTATTGATTTCAAAATACTAGATTAAATAGCACTCAATTCTTCTGCATTGCTAAAAGCCCAGTGGGCTTGTTCATATACATTTGAAAAAGCTAAAAAATATAGAGAAAAAAAGGGGGGATAGGGAAAGGGAGGGAGAAAAAGAAAGAGTGGGAGAGGGGAAGGAAAAGGGAAAGTGAGAGGGAGCTAGAGAAGGAGAAGGAGAAGTCCTAGCATTCATTTGAACCTAAGTTCATGACTTACCTGTTAACAATTTCTTTTAATTTGTCAGTCATAATTCTTAATTACCAAACCATTGATTCTGCCAGCTCTATGTTCTTGTAACACACAACTGACAGTATTCCTGATTAGCTCTTTTTTATTTTGTTTAATAGAACTTTTACTAATTATTTGGGAAGTTCACATCTTGAACCCTGAGCACATGCAATTTCTAGTTAAAAGAAAATCCCAGTTTTCCCTGCTAGGACTAACAGACCATTAAAAGTGCAGGACCTTATCCAGGACTGGCCCAAAAAACCTCCCCAGGAGAATGTCCTTCAAACCTGATCGCAAAACCTGTACGCTCAAGTATCTCCTGCTGTGCTGTAATCTCACTGCCATGTTTAAATGACCAATCACTTATGGTCAGCCTTTTAAAAAAAAACCCTGAGTCCCGTCGACCAGGATCACCTGCACCCTTGATTCAGAAACAATAAGTTTTAGTGAAGAAGCAATATAGTTCTCAGTTTTTCCCCCATCCTTATCACTGTCCAATTTTCTAAGAATTCCTTGTGGTCATTTGATACTAATAGCAATTTGTGAAGGCTCCTTATCAAATTTTGGGGTGTTAGGGGGTGGTAGAGTACTGGTTGCCTCAAAAGCCATAAATTAGATATTCTGGCAAAGTTTTTAATCACACAAGTAGAATTAGAAACAGTCTATTCTAATAAACCCCATAAGACCAACCTTTAAAAATATGTAAACATCTAGAATGAAACATCCTATATGGAACGGCACTTTCAAATTGATGGTCTGGAAAAGTTCAGAGACCAAGACATTTTTTGACAGTTTTGCTCCAACCTATAAATTATATACTTTTGTTCCAACTTTTGTAAATAAAGTTTGGGACTTAGAAAAAAATAACAAAAGAAACCCATGGAGTAACTATGGGTCTATATTTCTTAATTAAAATCTATAATTTTTGTTTGGTTTTAGAATTTTCTGTTGTTTCTTTTCTTTGTTATTTTATTATTTTTGAGATTAAATTATAATTACATTTCTCCCTTCCCTATCCTCCTCAAACTCTCTCATATAACCGTCATTGTTCTTCAGATTCATGGTCTCTTTTGTAAATTATTTTACATAATTTATAATTTATTTTTATCCAGATACATTTGTCATTTTAATGTCTTTCTCTGTCATCCCCATCAGTCCGTGGGGGCTCTCTGTACATGATTGAATGCTTCTCTTGAATGGAGCATCCAGTGTGCACAGCACATACTATCTATGGGTCGACACCTGTAGTAACTACAGACCGACTCAGTAACAGGGGCGGATACAGAAACCCAAATCCATTCAGTAACGAAGTTCCAAAGATACAATCTTGTCCCTGGGCACAGCAAAGGAAGCTAACAGGCTGAAGAAACAGGTAATAGGTGTCAGGTAGGACCACAGCCAGTTTGAGGCAACATAGCTGCAGAGAATCACATCAGAGCAGGGCAGGAGTCTTCTAATGAAAGATCCCCGAAGAGAGACCCTTACTCAAGTCTTGGGAAATCGCAGACCCCAGACACAGAGAGACCATTTTGGATGTAATAAGCAAAGGTGAGGTTTATTACGGAGACCTATTACGGAGATCTCCAGGCCAACACGTATCCCGCGCAGGAGACAGAGGTGTCGACCCGGACTTTTAGAAGCAAGGGGTTTTTATAGGGTGAGGAACAGGGGGAGGGGGAGAGTTGGCACGGCTATAAGTGATTGGCTCATTCAAACATATCAGTGAGATTACAGCACAGCAGAAGAGTACGTGCTGACTGGGGCGTTCAGATTTTAGAAGCCTGGACTGGTTCCTGTATTCCTTTTCTTTATCTTTATGGCCTGTAGTCCTGGCTGCAGGGTGGGCCCCGCCCTGCCTGGGTTTGCCTGGGCTTGTTTCTTATAGTTTTTGGCTCTGAGTCTGTGGATTTTATAACTTACTCTTTATATTTTATATTTTAAACCTTAAATCTGTATAATTTTCTTTTCACTACCTGTAGTCTCAACACAATTCAAGCAGGAGACTAGCCTGGGCTACTGAATAAGACTCCCACATTTCCTCCCCGACAAAAAAAGAGGGAGGCTTAGCTCTGCTGAGTGGTCTAGCACACACTCATTTCAATTCCCATCACCTAATGAGTGGGTGTGGTGGGCAAGGCCTGTAACCTTAGCACTTGGAAATGGAGCAAGAGGATCAGAAATTCAAGGTCATCTTTAATGACATAGCAAGTTCAGGGCAGCCTGGGCTAAGAGACCAAGTCTTTAAAAAATAACAAAAACAAAAGGCCTTCAACTATCTTCTCCCCAACACTCTTGGAGTCTAGGGCATGGCTTAAAAAACACAAGATCTGTATCAGCCTGTGAGCCAAACAGAAAGGGAAGTTTGGGACCTGCTCCCACCTCAACTTTGGGGTGTGGCTTCTTCCTTCTAGGATATCACTAAAGAATAGTATTTTAAGTATTCCATTAGCATTCAAACAAAGAGTTTTCTAAAGGAATGTGAAAGACAAAAAAAAAAAAAAATGCCAATCAGATTTTCCAGTCTTGCGGTCTGTACCCTCTCATAAAGTTAATTAGGGAGGAGGCTCAGAAGCTACCAGCAGAGGCTTGGGGAGAAGCATTTGAGACATTCACTGTAGCGAGCGAAGGTCATTTTGTACCAAATCCATCCATTTACTCGTGAATTTCAAACGTTTTTTTTTTCTTAATAGCAGAGTAATAACCCGTTGTATAAGTATACCAGATTATCTATTCATCAAAAAATGGGCAACGAGGCAGTTTCCGTTTCCTGGCTATGTTGAGTAAAATGTGATGAACACAGTGATGAGCAGCTACCTATGAAGTAAATCATGGAATCATTCAGGTTCACACCCAAGATCGAGATCGACATGTCCAGACGACATGGTAAACTGGACCTTAGCCCTGGTATAGGGTAACACTATTTTATCTCTCTTTCCCACGTATAAATATGTATATATGTGCATGTACATGTGTGTGCATGTTAATGTTGTTCATTTCTTCCTGTACTTCCTCCTGTGCCCTCTCCTTCCCAACTTTAACCTTTCCTTTTCATCCTATATACTATCCTAAACTACTTTCAAGTTCCTTCCCATAGTCTCTTATTAATTTCCTGAACCCTATATGTTTGCCAAATGACTCAAGATTCAAACAAAAACACAGTGATGAGCAGCTACCTATGAAGTAAAACATGGATTCATTCAGGTTTACACCCAAGATCGAGATCGACATGTCCAGACGACATGGTAAACATGTTTCTCACCTTTGTGTAACATAACCTTCACACTGATTTGCGCAATCATTGCGTCACCAGGTTTTATTCGCATCAGCAGTAAATAAGTGCTATATCTATATCGGTATTTGTCATCATTTGTGCTTTTGATCTAAGCCATTCTAAATGGGGTAAAATAAAATCTCAAAAGAGTTCTAGGTTGCATTTCACTGATGTCTAATTACAGTGAACATTTTTAAAAGCAAGTCTTGGTTGTTCGTATTTTATCTTTTGAGAACAGACTAATGCTATGTCCCATTTTTACTAGATTGTTTTCTTGATGTTTAATTTTTGAGTATTTATGTATTCTAGATCCTAATCTTCTTTAGATATATAGCTGGCAAAGACTTTTCTCCATTCTGTAGCCTGCATGCTTACTTGAGCAATGGTGTCTTTTGTTTTATACAGAAACATTTAAGTTTTGTAAGAGTCCACATATCAGTTGTTTCTCTTTGCTCCTGTTCTGTTAAGGTCTTCTACATAATGTCTGTCTCATGCTAGTGATTTCATGATCATCCCTTATTTTTTTTCTCTATTTATGTATTCAGAGTATCAGTTTGTATATTGAGATCCTTAATCCAGTTGGAATTAAGTTTTGTTCAGGATGAAAGATGAGGCTTGGTTTCCATTTTTCTTCATGTAGCTGTCCAATTTAACCACAAATGGTTGGAGAGCACTCTCTCTCTCTCTCTCTCTCTCTCTCTCTCTCTCTCTCTCTCTCTCTCTCTCTCCCTTTTCTCTCTCTCTTTTCCCCTTGTGTGTGCACGTGTGTTTGCATGTTTGTCTGTGTGTGTTTTAATAAGAAAAATGAGAGCCAGACATTTGGCTAATGACAGTCAAAAAATACAAGTTTCATTCCAAAGAATATGTGGTCCATTCTCTACACCCACAAATACTTTTTCATTTTAAACATAACTTGGACTACTTAGCAACTTCATTCATACTAACCAACAGTATAGGTAGAACCTTCTGCACATTGAAGATACTGCCTTTTCACTTAAGAAAAAACTCTAAAATGTTACATTTGTTCTTTTTTATTGTTTTTGTTTTTGTGACAGGATCTCATACAGCCCAGAGTTGACTCAAAACCACTATGTAGCTAAAAATGACCTTGAGCTCATGTCTTCTGTTTCCTAGTACTAGAATAAGAAGTGTATACTACTACACTCAGCCCACAATCAGAAATGAAAGGAGATATATACATAGATGGAGAGAGATAGACAGACAGACGACAAACACAGACACAGACACAGGCACAGGCACAGGCACAGACACAGAGACACAGAGACACAGAGATAGAGCCATACAGATATACCTCATTTCCTATCACACTTTTGACTGAACGAAACACAGAAAGTAATCACATGGATGTTACACCATTGGCTTGGATTTGCACTCCAGCTTTGTCATATTGAGTAAGCCTCAGTTTTCCCCAACTTAAAATGGAGACAATAACTGTTATGGTTTGAATATAAAATGTTTTCTCCAAATTCCATGCTTTGACAGATAAACCTCCATGTGGTAAATACAGCAATCAAAAGGCAATGATAAATTCATAATCTGAAGGCATTATTAAAATATGATGGAACTTTTAGAGGTGGACCTAGCTAGAGAAAGTAGGACATTTGGGAGAAAGTATCTCTTTAAGAGCTATATTTTGTCTTAGCTCTGCTAAGAGATTTCCACCTCTGTGTTCAATATGAACTGAATAGTGTCTGCCACATGCCTATCCTTATATAGTACCTAGTCGTAGGCTCAAAGCAATTGATCCACTTTAGAAAGAAACTGAGTCTAAAACCTTCTTCTTTAAATTGTTTCTCTCATTTGTTTGTTCCTGTGATGAAAAACCAACATGAACAATATCTCCTTCACAAAGTTGTACTGATGATTAAATGTGAAACAGCTGTAATAATATCTGCTTCAGATACATTTACAATTCATATTTGGCCTTTGAAGAAATCATAAATTTAACTCTACTAAGCCCATGCTTGTATAATTATCAAAATTCCACTGTATTTTCTATTTGATTTTAGAAAATGGTGATTTTATTCGGAGCTTCATTCATACCTCATTAAACACTCATTGGAAAATATCCTACCTCTCTCTGAGCAATATTTCAAACCTCACTGGTCACTAATGTCCTTCTCCTCAAAGCTTGCTCATTCTCCCACAGTTTATGATCATGTATTTTTAATGAGTTGAAAGGGGAACATTCACCCATTTTGGCTTTATATCCTCTAGCTTTTAATAGGAATAATATATACTCTCATCTATTTATTATTTCAGACTTAGTAGCAGCCTACTCTCTTAAAGTATTTTGCTATCTCTGTGCCCTTTAAAACCATTAACTGTTTTTGTTTTAAATCATAAAAATGGTGTACAGAGATAATACTACCCTCTATTCTTGGGGTTTCTAAGTTTTACAACTAAAAGTCCTTCATCCAAGAGAACTTTGGGTTCCTATAAGAACTAGAAAGCCTGTTCCTTTTACACCACTAATATTGGGTCAAATATATTCCAATTTGTTTTAAGATATCCTAAATCATTGGAAAGGGAAGCCCAGTAAAAACAGCCTAGAGTAGATGTAAATAGCGTACTAATTTTGTATCTTTCACTATAGCTATTTTAACAGTCAATCAACTATTTATAAATTGTAATGGCCTTTTGCAGTAGGACTTTTGTGATTATCAAAAGCAGTAATGGTCATGTTAACAGAGTGTCAATGAAGAAAATTCTCTTGGTTCTTAAAAGTTAGCATGAAGTTGCCAACTGCGTTTCTACCAGATTTCAGCTGCATTTATTTTTCAATAACATCTCTTCTAAAATTTAATGTTAAGGATTTTCACATTTAAGTACAATGGAGTCAAAGTATGGTATCCTAGTGCTTTATTATTCTGAATAATGGTATTAATATGGTCTCAGGTTCTGGAACCAAAAGAGTTTGTGTTCTCATTACCCTTTCCATGTCTAATTCAAAGCACATACCAGAAAATGAATATCACCTCCAATCACAACCAATATTTGGTTTCCACAGTTTGGTATTAAGTTACTATAATTGAAAATATCTCCCTCAGCCAGGAAGCTGTGGCATCCTGTGTAGCCATGGTGTTCTGGCAAGGCAGCCACAGCACCACCCAGTCTTCAGAGACTGCCTTCCCTTCCTCTCCATGTTGCCTCACTAATTATGCAGCATGAGTCATCTCTCTCCATGCTGGGAACATGGTCACTGACTTGGTGCTCTGCCTGACTACTTAAGGTGTTGCTATTTAAATCTTTTCTGCTTAAATATGGTCTCATCTGACTTGAAGAATTGTGTAATTATTGCTTAACGCATTCTAATACAAGTGAATAATACTGAGTTTTTGTCAGTGGGATAATAAAACTGTCTTGAAGATAGAAGTCAAGTCTTTTTACTTTTTCCTACACATATTGTATGTTATTGTATTATTAAGGACAAATGGGGACAATACTCATGGTGCCATGGCTTCATTGAAACATTCAGAGCAGATCAAAAGCCAGGTGCCATCTCCTGTTCATCATGGTGGACCATTGGCCAGCCTCTATTGATTAGAATAAAGTTTGCTTATAAAAAAGAGCGAGGAAAAGTAAAGGGAAAGGAATAAATTGTATAATATTCTACAATAGAAGCACATTTATTATAATAAATAAAATGTGTAAAATAATCATAAATATAGAAAATTGAGAATGTCTCTGTTCAAGGATAGCAGAGACCCAGATTTTCAATCACAAGATCCATCAGCATCTAAAAGCTATTCTATCACCTGTGGTGGCTGCAAAATCTCCAAGTCTCTCTTTTGCTTCCTAGAAAGAAACGAAAGTTCAAAGATCTCACTCCCTAGTTTGCATACAAACTTTAGTCTCCCAGGAACTCTGGAAAAACAACGTCCACATGTATATCTGAAGTTACGAATTATAGGGCAGAGATGCAGCTCACTTCCCAGGTATTCTGGCACATTCAGGATCACAGGTGAGACTCTAATCCCTGCCCCAACACATGGCATACCAGGATTCCTGGGACCCCACACACAAATACCCTGCCCCGTCACAGACCTGCGTGCCTTCAGGTTTGCACCAGTGCCTGGAGCAGACACTGTGTTCTGGATCCAAACACACATAGCTCACACCCCAGTAGCAGCTCAACTCCCCAGAGGTTCTGACACATCCACGACCACAGGATCACAGGATCACAGGATCACAGGATCACAGCATCACAGGCTCCAGTCAAAGACAGCAAAGCCAAATAGTGCTAGGGGTAAGCACAAGAAGATAATTAACAGGAACTAAGGCTAGTTGGCAACATCAGAACCGTTTTCCTAACAGATCAATCCCTGGATACCCCAACACACTTTTAAGGCAAGATTCCAGTCGCAATTCTCATTTCATGAAGATGATGAACAACTTTAAGAAATAAGTCCCTTAAAGAAGTAAGAACACAATCAAACAAAAGGAATCGAATAAAACTGTCTAATATCTAAAACTTATAATAGAAACATTAAAGAAATTACAAAGGAAGACAGTGCTGGAGATGGAAAACCTGGGAAAAATAGCAGAAGTCAAAGATTCAAGCATTACCAAGAGCAAACAAGAGGTAGAAGAGAGAATCCAGGTGTGTAGAAGATACCATAGAAGACATTGACACAATAGTCAAGAAAAATGCAAAAAGCAAGAAGTTCCTAACTCAAAACATTTTAAAAAAAATCCAGGATACAATGAAAAGACCAAACATAAGAATAATAGGTATAGAAGAGAGTGAAGATTCCCAACTCAAGGACCAGCAAATATCTTGAACTAAATTATAAAAGAAATCAACCCTAACCTAAAGAAAAAGATTCCCATAAATATACAAGAAGCCTATAGAACACCAAATAGATAGGACTAAAAAAGAAATTCCTTCCATCACATAATAATTAAAACAAGTGCACAAAACAAAGAATATTGAAAGAAGTAAGGGAAACTGGTCAAGTAACGTATAAAGGCAAACCTATCAGAATTACACCAGGCTTCTCAACAGAGACTCTAAAGGCCAGAAGATCTTAGACAGATGTCATACAGACCCTAAGAGAACAAAAATTCGAGCCCAGGCTATTATACCCAGTAAAACTCTCAATTACCATAGATGGAGAAACCAATTTATTACAAGACAAAACAAAATTTAAACATCTTTCCACTAATCTAGTTCTACAGAGGATAATATTAAAAAACGTCCAACACAAAGAAACGATACCCAAGAAAACGCAAGAATTTAATCTTTTCACAACAATCCCAAAAGAATAGAAACACACAAACATGATTCCAACTCTAACAACAAAACTAACAGGAAGCAACAATCATAAGTTCCTAATATCTCTCAACATCAAAGGATGCAGTTCCCCAATAAAAAGACATAGGCTAAGAGACTGGATATGTAAACAGGACCCAGCATTTTGCTGCATACAGTAAACCCACCTTGGTGACAAAGACAAATGCTACCTCACAGTAAAAAGCTGGGGAAAAATCTTCCAAGCAAATGGTCCCAAGAAAAAGCTGGAATAGCTATTCTAATATTCAATAAAATAAACTTTTAACCAAAATTTATTTTTTAAAAAAAGCTGTGAAAAGACACTACATACTCACCAAAGGGAAATCCACCAAGAGGAACTCGCAATTCTGAACATCTATGCCCCAAACGCAAAAACACCCACATTTGTAAAAGAAACATTACTGAAGCTCAAAGCACACACTGAACCTCACACAATAATAGTAGGAGATTTCAAGAACCCACTCTCATCAATGGACAGATCCTGAAAACAGAAACTAAACAGAGACAGAATGAAACTGAAAGAAGTTATGGACCAAATCAATTTAACAAATATCTACAGAGCATTTCACCCTAAAAGAAGAGAATATACCTTCTTCTCAGCACCTCATGATACCCTCTCAAAAACTGATCATATAACTGGTCACAAAACAAACCTCAACAGATACAAGAACAATGAGTTAAAACCATGTACTCTATTGGACCACCATGAACTAAGGCAGATCTTCAATAACAACGAAAAGAACAGAAAGCCATCATACACATGGAAGCTATCTACTCAATGATAACTTGGTCAGAAAAGAAATTAAATACTTTTTTAGGATCTAATAAAAATGAAGGCACAACATATCCAGACTTATGGGACACAATGAAAATAGTGGTGAGAGGAAAACTCATAGCCCTGAGTGCCTCCATAAAGAAATTGGAGTTATGGGGTTGTTTAGATGGTTTATTTGTTCTCGACTTAACTTTGGTACGTGGTATATATCTAGAAAGTTGTCCATTTCCTCCACATTTTCCAGTTTTGTTGAATATAGGCTTTTGTAGTAGGATCTGATGATTTTTTTCACTTTCTTCAGATTCTGTTGCTATGTCTCCCTTTTCATTTCTGATTTTGTTAATTTGGATACACTCTCTGTGGCCTCTGGCTAGTTTAGCTAAGGGTTTATCTATCTTGTTGATTTTCTCAAAGAACCAGCTCCTGGTTTTGTTGATTCTTTGTATAGTCCTTTTTGTTTCTACTTGGTTGATTTCAGCCCAGAGTTTTCTGCATTCTACTCCTCTTGGGTTTATTTATTTCTCTTTGTTCTAGAGCTTGTAGGTGTGCTGTCAAGCTGCTGACATATGCTCTCTCCTGTTTCTTTTTGCAGGCACTCAGAACTATGAGATTTCCTCTTAGTACTGCTTTCATAAGTTGGGGAGTATTGTATCTTCATTTTCATTAAATTCTAAGAAGTCTTTAATTTCTTTCTTTATTTCTTCCTTGACCAAGTTGTCATTGAGAACAGCATTGTTCAACTTCCATGTATATGTGGGCTTTCTGTCATTATTGTTGTTATTGAAGACCAAAATGCAGATGTTCCCATGCCTTCTTAAAAGTGAGGAAAATATCCATAGGAGGGGACATGGAAGCAAAGTTTAGAGCAATGACTGAAGGAACGGCCATTCAGAGTCGGCCCCACACATGGCCCATATATATACAGCCACCAAAACTAGGTAAGATTAATGAAAAAAAAAAAAAAAAAAAATGCATGCTGAAAGGGACCGGACAGACATAGATCTCTCCCGAGAAACACATCCAGAGCATGTCCAATACAGAAGTCAATGCTAGCAGCAAACCACCAAACTGAGAACAGGACCCCCTTGCGGGGAATTAGAGGAAGTATTGAAAGAATTGAAGGAGCTTGCAACACGATAAAAACAGCAATGCCAACCAACCAGAGCTTCCAGGGACTAAACTACTACCGAAAGACTATACATGGACTGACCCAGGGCTCCAACTGCATAAGTAGCAGAGAATAGCTTTGTTGGGGCACCAGTGGAAGGTCCTGCCAAGGTTGGACCTCCAGTGCAGGGAAATATGGGAGGGCAGTAAAGGGGATGGATCAGGGAATACCTGTATGGGGTAGGAGGAGGGGATGGGGGCTTAAGGACAGGAAACCGGGAAAGGGAATAACATTTGAAATGTAAGTACAGAAATATATCTAATAAAAAAGGGAAATTGGACAGAGCATACACAAGCAGTTTAATAGCCCATCTTCAAGCTCTATAACAAAAAGAAGCAAATAGACCTCAGAGGAGTAGACAACAGGAAATAATCAAACAGGGCTGAAATCAACCAAGTAGAAACAAAGCAAACTATATAAATAACAAAACTGGGAGCTGGTTCTTTGAGAAAATCAACAAGATAGACAAACCCTTATCCAAACTAACTAGAGGGCACAGAGGCAGTATCCAAATAAAATCAGAAATGAAAAGGTAGACATAACAATAGAATCTGGGGAAATTCAAAAAATCATCAGATTCTACTACAAAAGTGTATATTAAATAAAACTGAAAAATCTAGATGAATTGGATGATTTTCTCGACAGATACAAGGTACCAAAGTTAAATCAGGATCAGGTAAGCCATCTAGACAGTCAAATAACCCCCAAAGAAATAGAAGTAATCATTAGAAGTCTCCTAAAAAAAAAAAAAAAAAAAAAAAAGCCCAGGGCAGAATTTGATCAGACCTTTAAAGAAGATCTAATACCAATACTTTTCCAACTATTCAATAAAATAGAAGATACACTACCAAATTCTTTCTACAAAGCCACAGTTACACTGAGACCTAAACCAGAAAAAGACCACCACTACAACAACAACAACAACAACAACAACAACAACAAAACTTCAGACCAATTTCCCTTATGAATATTGATTCAAAAATACTTAATAAAATTCTTACAAACCGAATCCAAGAACACATCAAAATAATCATTCACCATGATCAAGTAGACCTCATAGCAGGAATGCAGGGATGGTTTAATATATGGAAATCATCAATGTAATACACTATATAGACAAAATCAAAGAAAAAAAACATATGATCCTCTCATTAGATACTGAAAAAAACCTTTGACAAAATATAACACTCATTCATGTTAAAAGTATTGAAGAGATCAGGAATTCAAGGTTCATACATAAATATAATAAAAGCACTGTACAGCAAACCAGTAGCCAACATCAAACTAGATGTAGAGAAACTCAAAGCAATTCCATTAAAATCATAGACTAGACATGGCTGCCCATTCTCTCCCTACCTTTTCAATATAGTACTCAAAGGTCTAGTCAGAGCAATCAGACAACTAAAGGAGGTCAAAGGATGTATAGGAAAGGAAGAAGTCAGAATATCACTATTTGCAGATGATATGATAGTATACTTAAGTGACCCCAAAAATTCCACCAGAGAACTCCCACAGTTGATAAACAACTTCAGCACATGGTTTGATATAAATTAATTCATATGAATCAGTAGCTTCCTCAACTCATAGGATAAACAGGCTGAGAAAGAAATTATGGAGGCAACACCCTTCATAATAGTCACAAATAGTACAAAATATCTTGTGTGACTCTAACCAAACAAGTAAAAGATCTGTATGACAAGAAATTCAAGCCTCTGAAGAAAGAAATTGAAGAAAACCTTAGAAAATAGAAAGATCTCCCATGCTCATAGATTGGCAGGATTAATACAGTAAAGATGGCCATCTTACTGAAAGCAATCTACAGATTCAATGCAATCCGCATCAAAGTTCCAACTCAATTCCATCCTAGATTCAATAGTGGGCTAATATCCAATATATACAATGAACTGAATAAGTTAGACTCCAGAAAAAACAAACAACCCTATTAAAATGTGGAGTATAGAGATAAACAAAGAAATCTCAACAGAGGAATACTGAATGTCTGGGAAGCACCTGAAGAAATGTTCAAAATCATTAGTCATAAGGGAAATGCAAATCAAAAGGACCCTGAGATTCCACCTCACACCAATCAGAATGGTTAAGATCAAAATGTTAGTGTCATCAGATGTTGGCCAGGATGTGGAGAAAGAGGAATACTCCTTCATTGATGGTGGGACTGCAAGCTGCGAAAACCACTTTGGAAATCAATCTGGTGGATCCTGAGAAAATTGGAAATAGTACTACCTGAAAACTCAGCTGGGCATATAGCCAAAAAAATGTTCCAACATATAAAAGAGACAAATATTCCACTATGTTCATAGCAGCCCTATTTACAATAGTCAGAAGCTAGAAACAACACAGATGTCCCTCAAGAGGAGACTAGGTACAGAAAATGTGGTACATTTACACAATAGAGTACTACTTAGCAATTTAAAACAACGACTTCAGGAAATTCCCAAGCAAATGGATGGAACTTGAAAACATCATCCTGAGTGAGGTATCCCGGATTCAAAAGAACATACATGGTATATACTCACTGATAAACGGATATTAGCCCAATATGTTCACAATGCCCATGATTCAACCCACATACCATATGGAGCTTAGGAGGAAGAAAGATCAGGATATGGATGCTTCAGTCCTGTCTTGATGGGGGGGGCAGGTGGAGGGAGGAGGGACTTGGGAGGGAGAGAGGAGGGGGGAAATAAGGGGGCAATAGCAGGCGATATAGGGGATTGAAGAGAGTTACAGAGGATCAGGGGATCGAATAAAAGTATGTAGCATAGGGAATGAGGAACTGGGAATAGCCAGTGGAGGACCCCAGACATCAGAGAAAGAGAGGCTCTCGGGACCCAATAAGGATGACTTTACCTGAAATGCACAAAGAAGGGAAAGATAAATCCTGTAGAGACCACCTCCAGCAGATTGGCACAGCCCCCAGGGATGGGGCACCCTCCCATCTCAAAGTTTTGAACCCAGAAATGTTCCTGTCCAAAGGAAAAAAGGGGACAAAAATGGAGCAGAAAATGAAGGAAGGGCCATCCGAGGACTGCACCACCTGGGCATCCATCCTGTCTGCAGACACCAAAGCCTACACTGTTGCTGTGGTCAAGAGGGACTTGCTGACAGGAACATAGTGTAGCTGCTCCTTGGGAGGTCCGACCAGCAACTGACCAAGGCAGATGTGGATGCTTGGAGCCAACCCTCAGACTGAGCTCAGTGAGCCCATGGAGGAGCTGGCGAAAGGACTGGATGAAAAAAGGGGGTTGCAACCTTATAGGAAGAACAACATTGGCTGGCTGGATCACCCAGTACTCTCAGGTACTAGACCACGAACCAAGGGATGCACAGGAAGGGATCCATGACTCCAGATACTTATGTAACAGAGAATGGCCTTGCCTGACAGCAATGGGAGGGGTGGCACTTGGTCCTGTGGAGGTATGAGGCTCCAGTGTATGGAGATGCTGAGGGAGTTGGGCGGGAGAGGGTGGGTGGGCTGGGGAGCACCCTCATAAAGGCAAAGGGGAGGGGGGAGAGGGTGGATGTGGAAGGGAAGGGGGAGTTGTGGAGTGGTAACTGGGGCGTGGGATATCATGTAAATAAATGGAATGATTTATTTAAAAAAGAAAGAAAAGGGTATTATAGGTCAGAGATGCTCACAATGCTCAGGGGAAAATGGATATTGGGAGGCAGATAGCAACACCTGCCAAAATGTCTAGGGAGAAATCCTCTCTACACAAATCATTCTCAAGACGAAACAGTGCTTTCTTTCCTGGAGATGAAATCACTGTCGAATATAATGGTGGTTGTACTACCAGTTAATTTTCAGACAAGTGGCTTCATTTAATTTTGTAAACAAATAATTTTGCAGCTCTCTTACGATGTGTTACAAAGTCCTCAGACTCTTACACTAAAGCTGTGTCCATAACAGAGAATTAAAAATTTTGTGGCAAAGACATGAAAGGGTAATGGTTGTAAAACTGTGCAGAACACTTATGAGAGCACAGTGGGCCCTGGGATGCCTATCAGTCAGGAGTAACAACCATAGCAACTCAGGGCATATTCAGAGAGGAATGTAAATTAACTATAGACTGGCATTTTGCCATCTGCATGACACAATTCAGATTTAACAGGTCATGGGTCAAACATAGAGGGGCTCATTGGAAGGCAATATTCCACTTGGGAGAGGAATGATGGCTAGGAAGACAAACCTGATGAGAATCTAGTGGGCTGGTAATACCAAAAGAAATAAGGTATAATTTACAGAATAACTAAAAGGAGGATGTGGTATTAAAGAACAAACAAGTCTGAATGTGAGGGGTCTAATATTTTCTCCCAAGACATTTATAAGCAATTAAGTTAAATCTGAGCACCAAAGTACTTGCTTTTAAAATAACAAATGACCTTTATAATTAATGCCTTAAATCCTTTAAAAGCATAACCTCTCAATAATGTAAAGAAAGAGCTGAACACGTGTTCCTAAATCAACATTCCGTTTTGATAAGAAATCCAAAATAACTGAGAAATCAAAGGGCAGTTCTAGTTCTTATTTTAGATTCCAACCAGAACTGTGTGATCCAAAATCTACCCTCTGGTTGTCTGTAACTGCTGCTCTTTACATTTGGAGCTGTTAACCTGCTTGGCCACGTTTAGTATGATGCAATGAAGTAGAAAAAAACAGGATTAATTATTGGGTAGTTTTAAAGATGTCCAAATTATGCAATTGTTGGCTGGACTGAATTAATTAAGTCAATCTTTATTCCACATCAGGGACTGAGCAGTTAGTCCTAAACATCATGCAAAAGAGAAGAGGACTGACATCTGATTTAACCCTAGTACAGATGAATCTCTTGACTCAATGGTTAAGATCTCTGAATGGAGATCAACCATGTCTGCATGTCAGCTCTGAATGAGTCTCTCAAAGAAAGAAACTCTTCACAAACTCTAGAAATGTTGCTACAATGCTTGGGGTCTTGGCCTGGATACATGACTCCATATTGCTGGATAGGTACAGATACAAAGCATTGACAGAAAGTGTACTTTTTAAGATCCAAGGTAGATTCTAAGAGAAAACTTCGTAAGGCTCTGGGAGTGGCTTTAATCTCAGCACTCAGGATGTAGGGAGTTCATGACCAGTCTGTTCTACATAGAGAGTTCTAAGCCAGTAGTTAGAGTCCTATTTCACAAAGCAAATATAGCCACAAAGCAAAAGCTCATATGGACTTTTCACAGTGTGCTTAAATACTTTTCAACTCATACCTGCAGATAAAATGCTCTGACAGCTGCCCCTGGCCACTGCTATTTACTTTCTTCTTCAAACAATAATTTGCAGTCGGGTAGCAGCACCTCCTTGCCTGTGTCATACGTGTAGCCCTTCTTCCTGGTTTCAAGCATCTTACAAGCAGTATCTGAAAGTAATTTATACAAAAGCTTGAATAGCATAGAGAGAAAGCTTTTATTAATGCACAAACAAAATCCTCTCAAATCCAAGATGAAAGACGGAGGGGTACATATTCACAATGGATTCCAACTTTCACTGCCTGCTTTTGCCTGTATTTGTAACTTTTTTCCCTATTTCAAAGTATTAAGCCGATGCTTTGAGAAAGTTGTCTTTAAAAAAAATTTAAGATGTTTATTATGAACTCACTGGAGGCAGTTCAAAGGGAAACTATCTTTGAGTCCTTTCAGTTCCGGGAGATGAGAAAACACGGCCGTGCCTGCTATAACATTATGTTTTGACCTTCAGAATACCCACAGGGATGTGCGAGGCACTGCTCCTGACGTACATGCGTGTTCTATGAATGCCAATGCATTGATTTCCAATATGACTTCTAGTGAAATAAAACAGAATGCACACACCAATGAGTTCTATGTTTAAATACATGCAGACATTCTGTGTATGCTATGTACTTTATCTTTTTTGCTGAATTGATTGTGAATTTTATCAACATGTCAAAAACAGGTATGAAATGAAATAACAGTTATTCAGAAAATAACTTTGCTCAAAACAGAGTTTGTTTTTTTTCCCCCAAGAAATACATGGTGTGGAATTTTTCTTAATAATGCACAGAAAGTATATATATATGAAGACTTTTGGCATCCTTCCAAATACAACTTTTACCAGCCTTTAGTTTCATAGAAAAGCTAAGAGGAGGGTACTGGGGCTCCCTGCATGGCTCTGAAACATACCCATATGGCTTCCCTTTTATCAACACCCTTCCCAGGACAGAGAAGGACCTTCATTGTAACTGACAAACAACAGCACACAGCATCCCCTTCCGGAGTTCCCAATTCACATGATGGTGTATACTTGGTATCACACATTCTGTGACTTGAGGCAAAGAAATGATGGCATGTAGTGCCACAGTAGTGTCATTCATAATATTTTATTGCTCATCAATCCTCTCTTCTACATCTCCATCTCGCCCCACACCACAACCTGGGGCATTAACCGGTTACCTCACTACCTTTATAATTTTGCTCTTTTTAGAATATTAATGTAGGTAGACAGATAAAGTTCAGTTCCTTTGAGCAAATATCAAGGACAACAGTGATTGAATTTAAAAGAGTGTGTTCGCTTTCATCAGAAATTACACAGCCACCCCAATGCACGTCTATTATTTTGTATTTCTTGAACATGCTTGCTGCTCAACAGCTTCCCCACCATTTGATATTGGCTTGATGGATTTGGGTCATTCTAATAGGTGGCATCTCATTGTTACTGTCACTTATATTTCCTTGATTTGAAACACCTTTCCATGCCATGTCCTAAGCAGCTTGGGCTCTACATGTGACTATCCAATTATCCCAGCACCATTTGTTGCATTAATTATCTTCTTAAAGATGTAACCCCGCTGACAGTTTCAATGACTTTTCTAGGGGGAACCAAAACTATTGTATGTCCTCAAAAGTCATTCTTGTTATTTATAATATGAAATGTTGACTGGCAATAATAATGCTTTTCTCTATAAAGGCCAAGTCATTAGACATTATTTAAATCAGCAAATGATTAGTTTTATTTTCTTATTATATATTTGGCAGTATGTCCCAGGTATGAATTAAATATTTCCCCTCAACATCTATTAAGTTATGTCGGATAATGTTCACTTTATAAGAAGCACTGGTGATTTGGAGATGGGGAGAATCTCTGTTACGTTCTCATTAGGGTGGCAGAATACCTTACAAACAACTTACGGGAGGAAGAACGCATTTGGTTCCTGATTTCAGAAGTGCCATCAAGAGATAGATGGCACGACAGAGCAAAACAGTTAGCACCATGGAATCTAATCACAGAGCTAAGAAAGGAAAACAGGATAGGGATAGGAGAAAAGACACCCTCAAGTACCGGCCCTTTGATAATTCTCACTTCCCATTTGCCAGAACCTCCCAAAACAATATCACCAGCTGGGGACAAAATGTTCAAAAACATAATATTGTTCAGGCATTTCATAGTCAAAGCATAACAGGATCTTAATTAGTAAATGGCAGAGGACCAAACTCATGCATGTCTTTCTGTACCCGCTTTAATCTGAACCCCTTAGCTTCCTGCCGCAAAGAAGCTTGCTTGCTTTCTGTTGTTGGTCAGAATCCGTACAAGCGAAATGCATCCTGATGATACTGGCTTTAAGAACAAGACGGGCTATACTTATTTACTTTCAATTAAGCACTGTGTACAACTTGTCAAAATCACTGTTGATCTTACCAGTTTGTGAGTAGAAATGGTCTCAAAATAAACCTAGTTTACCCTTGGCAAAAAACAAAGGTAGTGATGTCAACCATGAAAATGAGAAGTTACTGAATAATGTGATTAAAATACATTACTATCCAGGTATTATGAATGAGAAACCATAACTCAGGAAGAAAAGCAACTTTCCAAAGATTACACATCTTACAAAGGAGAGGACCAAGGTCTGAGGATTTTGAGGACACACAAATGAAAAATTAATTAAATAGTTAAAACATGAAATCCCTGCTCCATGGCCAAAAAATCATTCTCATACTACTATAAATTCTATTATTTTCATTCTTTACAAATCTATCCCATGAATGCAATAATTATGATTCTATTTTTTACCTCAGAGGAAACTAGGTAAGAAATAGGAGCAAAACTAATGTAGCAAAAACCTTTAGTAACTAACCAAAGTCACAGTGGGAGTTAGTAATTCTAGGACCACAATGAGAACCTGGACTTTCATGCTTTGAATGAATGAATGTTTTAACTAACTACAATCTCACTCCTAAGACACACACATCTAAATGTTTTTTATGGACTTAACCTATGAAAATGGCCAATCTCAGAAAACAGTTGGCATATTCATTAGGAAGTAATTAAAAATAGTGGCAGCAGTCTCCGTCTTGAAATTCTACAAACTGATATCTGGTACCCCTAACATAAAGAAAATATTTTAGTATGGCATTCTTTTTGGTGATTTCCATCCTCTTTTAAAGAAAATTACACCAAATTTTGTTTTGGTATCCCAGAAAAACTGCTTAGAGATTTTCACAAATCCCATGGTATAGCAAAAAGAAAGCAAACCCTCGGTAGGACAATCTCTAGGTATTTGGAAATTTCTTCCAAATAGGGCATGCCATTCTCTCTCATCTACAGTGCTCCCCCCTCACCAAAATTTCTCAGTCCTAACCTCTCCTAAAGGAACAGAAGTGAGAAATAACAGGAAGCAGTTAGATCACAGAAAATATAAGTATCATAAAAAAGCAACTGTGTTTTTTACTGGTGACTCTGAGGGGGCAGTTCTCTACTGCCCAACAGCTGCATAATGTTCAGTCAAACCGGCCTGTCTAGATTTATGAGGTATAAAACATGGCTATCATAGGTCTAAAAATGATGAGTCCAGTCCTGAAAGCACCGTGTCAACACTTAGAAGCTGAAGTAGAAGGCAAATAAAAATGATTAAATTCTGTGTGACAGAAGGCGACAGAATGCAGAGAACAAGCAGCTATTTCCTTGGAGAATCTTTCATTGTAAGTGGTCTACTGAGGGCGGCCAGGAGCAGGTGGGCAGGGCCATATGGTGCTCTGTTGACCTCAGACAAGACAGAGGCGGGGGATAACCTTACTCTAGCCTGGATGCTCTTTTTCCAGAGACATCATGTCTTCCTATTTCAGTTGGTCATCTCTCACAGTGCAGAGAGGCCTATCTGTGACTCATAATTGCTCCTCTGAATTAGCACACTTTGTGAAGATCAGCTCTAAGCAGTATATATTCCCTTAACTTAACCCTTGAAAATGTTCAAACTTTTTCTTTGAATTTGCATTATTATCTTGTACATGTCAGGAGGCTCTGACATGGAAATAAACTGCACAAGGTTAACTGTAAGGTTAAAAAAAAAAACAAAAAAACTAGGATTTAAAAGGAGCTATTGTGAACCCAAATTCCTCTTTTAAACATTCTCTCCAAATCTGTAAACTGTTGCCTTGTGACCAAAAAACTCTTCCTTTTCAATTGTCCTTGAACTAAGAATAAGTGGGGTGGGGGGCTCAAAAGAAGAGTATTTTGTAATATATGAAGAGCACAAAAGATTCTAATTCATTGCTAGTGCATAAAGTCTTATCAACACACAGCTAAGCTTATTCTTGTATGTATTAGTTAGGACTGTTTTTGTGCTACATTGATTGAACTGAATCAAGGCAGTAGATGATTTGGCAACCATCGAAGCTCTCAATTTTTTTCCTTAGATAATATATATGTGTGTGTGTGTGTGTGTGTGTGTGTGTGTGTATTTAGCAGCTGGTCCATAAAGTACTGAGCAAGAGAAAATGCAGAGAATCCACATTCCCTGATCCTGGGCTATAGATGTGGCTTACCGATCAAGTGTGCCTGTTAGTCTTTCAGAAGACCCGGGTTTGGTTCTAGCAAACACAAACTGGCTCACGACCGCCTGTAGCTCTAGTTCCAGAGGATCTGATACCCTTTTCCAGCCTCCTCTGAGCTCAAATGCACATGCATATTCACATACAAAGACACATACACAGAAATAAAAACAAAGTCCCTGCCTCCACATATTGATCCAGTCATCTACATTGTCCAAACCAACCTTCTGACCCATGTATTTCCATCTCTTTCGTGTTCACCTCTTCCTCTTGAACTGAAATACAGCACGATGAGGGTAGGCATTCTAAGCAACACTGAATAACCATGTGGTTTTCCATCAGTGTAGTCACTTTGGTCTAAGGGGCGTCTGGAGACAGATTCTGAAGAGAGGGCTCACTGGGAAAAGTATTTGCAGTATAAGCATTAGAAACTATGTTTGGAACCAGCACACGTATAAAATACCAGGCAGGGACAGATATGTACCTGTAACTCTGTACAGCAAGGGAAGAGCAGAGATAGGAGACTTGTGGCTTGCTTGCTGCCATACTAGCCCCTGATTCAATGAGAGACCTATCTCAAAGGAATAAGTGAGATAATGGTAGGGAAAGTCACCTAATGCCTTCTGAGTTTGACTTGTATATGCACAAGTGTGCAGGGAGCACACACAGTTGCATACGACACACACACTCTTTTAGCCAGTGTTCTAGAAGGAAAAAGAGGGAATTTGCATTTGAAAATCTCTTTTGATCTATTGCTCCTATCAAGGAATCAATGGTAAAGCAGTTAGAGAGTGAAGCGTCTTGGACAAATCAGCCAGTCTCGTCTCTATGGCCCAGATGACCTCAGCAGAGAACGAGGCAATGCAGGTGTGCTGGTCCTGCTAAAGACACAGGTGTGCATGAAAAAGCAATCAAAGAGAAGGCAATGTAATTGGGAAAGTAGAGCTTCATCCTCCCAGATGACCAGATTTCAAATGTTTTAATAAATAAAGTAAAAGCTGCATTTAATTTAAACATTAGTTTGGTAAAAAATTTCACCTGAATACTTCATGCCTGGCTTTTGTCTCTCAGGAATCACTATAGCAACAGCCAGGGCACGATTCAGCATTTCCTAAACCACAGTTAAGTAGATTATAGATAAAAGGTGCAAAGTTACATAAAATATACATCTTTAGACTGTAGTGCTGTTTGCTGTTTTACTTCCTGCTGGATTAATATTCATACATGAGAACTGAAAACAACCAGTAAATATCATGATTACCTCCAAATACGAGGCACCACTCCACCCTCAGGAGAAGTGTCTGTGTCTTTACAGAGATCAGTTTCATCTTGGTCCTTTGACATCAATGTATGATTTTTACGTTTCTTTATATAGCTCTTAGTCTTCATAAACACAAGTCATATATTAAGGCTTATATGCATGAGAGTCTAGGCATTTTCCACAATGGAAGTGAAGGATCACAATCAGAGGTCACAAACAGCATTCCTGCAGGCATTCAGTAAGCAGGAGCTGTGAAGTTTTACACATGGGATGAAAGCCCAGTTACACAAGCAGCAGGTCCAACTTCACAATGTAACAGTAAAATAAAGCCTTGTCTATCAAAGAAAGAAACGAACATTCTCTTCAGTTTCCCCAAAGTAACGAGCTAGGGGAGATGCTATGCATGATTCCGAGCCACCGGAACCTTCTGTGACTCTCCAGCAGAGGTTGAAATGATATTTAAAAAATCCAAATTAAAAATATAACATGTCATCATTCTAAGGGTCATTTCACAAATGAGGAAATAAAATCACAGGGAATGGAAGAAAATATCCCAGGGCCATTCTATTTATGGGGTACTAAAGGTTTTTTGTTTTTAATTTAGGGAGTGTGTGTGTGTCTTTGTGTGTGTGTGTGTGTGTGTGTGTGTGTGTGTGTGTGTGTGTATAGAAGGCAACTGTGTGCATATAGAAGTCAAAGGAAGATTTTTTTTCCGGGTGTTAGTATTCTTTCACTTTTGGGAATCCAGGTATCAAACTCTGAACTTAGGGCCTACACTCAATCATTTCTACTCTCTGAGCCACCTTGCTATCGCCTAACGATTTGGGGGGAAGAATTGAGTCTTTTGTTTACATAAACCAGAAGCCCAGCTGTCCTCCTTGTTTTCCACAGCTGGAGCCATTTGTTTTAAAGACACCGGATCACTACAAAGCACACATTGTCAAGAGTTTTGTCACTTTCTGTGTGTGACATGCTGTTAGAAATCTGTGTCTAAAAGCAAGTGACAATCTTCTCCTTCTCCTGGCTTGATCCACCTGGAGAAGGAAGTGGTAAACACTTGACATAATCAAATTGAAACAAGACCAAGTGAGGCGAGTTTAAAGTTGCTGCCCACGGCATCTCTCTTGAAAGACAGTCCATCAATCAATAGAAAATGCTTCAGAGGCTGAAGTGCACTAGCCCTTTAGGTAAGCCATTTCAGGGAGGATTTATTAAGGATAGGTATACTATTGGGGACACTTTGTTTTTTCCTGTCACAATAGCATCTTGTAAGAGAAAGCAAAATCTACTTTGTAAATGTTCAGACTTTTTCAGTTATTACGGCACAGGAAGTATCAAATATTTGTCCCAATGACAATGTCCGCATTGGAAAGCATGCTGTCAATGAGTAGACGGGAGCAAACTGTGTTCTGCCTTCTGCTTCCTTCTCTTTACTGTACACATTCTTCCCTGGACATGGAATCTACCTCTCCTCTTTTTATTCTCAAGACTGAGGTTAAGCTTTAAGATCACTCACGAGGTTTTCTGACCCTGCAGGTCAAAATAGTGGTCACTATGATGCATAATTGGGGAGCTCGCATAATTTCTTATACTCTCATCATCATACAATGTTTTAGTGTAACTTGTATTGTGTGTTTGATTATTGCTCCCATAGGACAACAAATTACTTGCACGTGGATGGCTTTGTCTTATATATCTTTGTTACCTAAATTCCCTGGAATATGTAGATGCATATTATATTTATTGATGCCTAACATATGTTTTGTGAATGGTATTGAATTTTTAAAGTTGGCACAGCCTAGAAGGACCTAAAGACATGCCCTTCAAGACTTTGATGGTTTATTCTTTTTGTGTGCATTTTTATTCCTTTTTCATTCTTAAATTGATTAGATCATCTGGCTAAAACCCAGAAATAACCTGAACACTGACAGTAGGTGCTCTCGCCAAGATTGTTGCCTGCAGAGGTGGCACACCTCCCTAGAAATGCTGGGGGTGAAGGACCTGCTCATTTTCCCCCTCTGATAGTATCTTTCAAACAAATGATTTTGCTACAAACCTACAAGGAGATATGCAGCATACAGTATTCTCATACCATCCCTAGTTTCTAGAGCCAGATTTCCAACTTGGCATTGATTTTGTCCTTGGAGAAGTTTTTCAACCTCTTAGTTTCCTCATTTGCAAATTTATGTATGTAATAATATCTATCTCTTGGAGTTGGTATAAGAATTAACTGAATTATTGCATGACCAAGCCCAGCTCAGTCAACAGGGTCTCAAGGGAGGGAGTGAAGATTGAAAAGAAAAAGACAATTAGACAGCATTACAACATGACTCCAGCCAGGACTGAGGATGAAGTGGGTTTATTTTTTTTCCAGTCTGCTTTTATATCATTCTAGGTACTTGCAGAGAATAGGGTTAGTTTGTAGAACAAAGACAAAGTAATCAAACAAGGTAATAAAGAAAGAGATCACACAAGGTTAGTAATCAAACAAAGCAGTAAGCAATGTCCCAGGGAGTTTCTGGGTCTGGGGGCTTATCAGGGTTACCAAGACAACCGGGAAGTCACTCATTCCTCTGCTGTGTTTACCTTGATCCTTTCATTAGCCTAAATGTAAATACTCTTATCTGATCCTACTTTCTCCTCCTCAGTGACAAGTACTTGGCAAATTTCTATTAGCAGCACCTAAAGCTTTTGACATTTCCCCCTTTTTTATTTCATAAACAAGATGCATCTGTCTTAGGTTTTGTATATCAAGTTCTTAGAACAGTGTCGAGTGTTAGGATCAATTTAACTATTCTGCTATTATCTATACACATTAACAAAATGAGAAACTTGCAAAATATCACCTGACCATGTCATCTACATTAAAAAAGATTTCTCATGAAACTTTAACTTGGTTTCTCAGCCAAACACGTGATGTCCCTGCCAATCAATATGAGTATCTTTTATGTATCCATTTATGCTTAGTTCAAGTGAAAATGAATTGCTTTCTTTTAGAATGGGCAGACTATACAATTTCAGTTAGAAAGATCAACAAGTCCAGCCCTTTATTTCAAGAATGTTTTCATCAAAAGGGATCTACATTATAGCCCTGGGGTTCTGTTCTCTATAATACAAATGAGCACACAGCTTCTCGCTGTTGTCCCTGTACATCCCACTAAAGTGAGAGGGATTTCAGAAACAGAAACCTCCAAGATCAGTAAGATCAGAAAGATTTTTTTTCCCCTTCTATTTGAATTCTAGCAACTGCTAAAACTTAGTATATATTTTTGAAATTATAGTTCTAGTAATTTCTACTAATATAATTTCACTCAATCTTACAAAAGGAACTCAAGAGGTAAGTATTTTTACTAATCCCACTTTGCATGTGAGAAAGTAAAGGCACAAGGAAGTTAAAGGACTTTCAGCCACACAGGCATTAAGCGAATTGAGAAGGAAGTCAAGAGTCATGCAGAGAGTGCAGGCCTTTGTAATCAAGCTCTGTCCCCAGGAGAATTCTGTCTCTGCCTGCGCTGTGCAGTAGAGCACAGCATGGACCCTCTGAGGGCAACACTTAGGCTCTCACTGTTCTCGCTGAGAATTTGCTTGTGTGGGTTTTACTTCCGAGTCCAGCTCTTTATAACCCTCTTTGCCCACCCCCCACCTATGGATTGGCTTCTCCCTGGTCTTGAAAAGCTTCTCTCTATCATTCATTTCTATCCCCTGTACTCCCTTGACCACGTGCACATACCCTAGCGATAGCAACTGACCCTTTGCATTATAATTGGAAGTTTATGTAATGTCACCCATGCCAAGCTAGGAACTCCTCTGTGCTTACTATATTTATGAATGCCATTGCAGGGGTTGGCATATAGCCTACCAAATAATTGGCACATGAGAATAGAGCTCTTAACCACTGTGAATGGATGGAGAGGCAAACCTCTTCCCTGCAGGTAAGAAATCACCTTAATGTTGATCTTACTTCCTTCACCACACTTTCTCCCTGCCAGTCTTTGTCACAGAGGTTTTCCTAGTGAGCTGGGCATTTGAAGGGAAAATATAAAAAGGCATCTTAGAAGTATCGCTGTTATTTGTGTTACACTAATATTTTAATATTTCCACCATTAAAGTGGCCTTTGATTATCTGAAGTGTGACAGGTTTTGCTTACCTCCTTTAAATAAGATACAAGTTCCTATCATGACCCACGCCCAACACGCTCAAAACTAACGCACCTTCTTTAAGTTTTGGACCACCAGGGGGCTGGCAGACAAAATTCCCATGGAGCAATATAAAACCAGTAGCTACACATCAATGGTAGGGCGACCTCAAAGTACCACCAAATATTCAGCTAATGTCAATAATCTGAATCCATGACTGAATTTTTGTCATAATTTCTGGCTTCCTTGCATTTTGAAGAAAGAAGTACATATCTGGCTTTAATACTATATGCTGTTCTTTCTGTCTGAAAATAATACGTAAGCCAATACAGCACAGGGGAGGCAAAGTATCATAATACAATATTATTCTGTAAATAAGTTACCTGATTCCTCGGGTAATCAACTTAAAACTTAATAATTATAGCTAGGACAGGTTAACGATATACCATACACTTGTCAGACACACTGTCCAGTGGCCAGTATGCAATTAAACCTTCTATTTACTACTCTATCAGCATGAGGGGAATGTGATTAATAAAACTGATAACATTATATGTGCTAGAACACCACTTAACATCCTCAAAATAATATCAAACTTATAAAAATATCTCTTGCTGTAGCCAATGAGCTTTTGGTGGTTTGGGTAAGACACATCACTATAGAGACCATAATACCATATCACCAAGGAGACAAATAGCACAGCCTCAAAATACATGATTCCCAGCATGACAGCAACAAAGGAATGAGAAACACATGATTTTCTCTATACACTTCCACACCAGACCACAGACACTGACAGAACAAGTGGGCAGAAAAGTCAATAGGGGTGGGGAATACTTAGCATATCAGCCATTTTGAGCTAATCAATATTTACAGAACACCCTGGCAAGCAAAAGCAGAGCACATGGAATTTCCATCAAGATAAAGCATGTTCTAGGTCATAAAAATAAATCCCAACACATTAAAAAGATTGAAGTCATATTTAGTAGGAAGGTATAGTCAGGAAATAACAACAACAACAACAATAAAAAAAAAACATGTCTGGAAAATCTGCACATATCTGGAAATTAATTAGCCCATTCCTAAGGTCTTAAAGATAATATAAAAAGCAAGCTAGGAAACACAATGCACTGGCATCTAGGAGATGGCTCAGTGGGTAAGTGCTTGCCATGAAAGCTTGCAGACTTAACTGCAAATCTCCAGCACTCTCTCGTATAAAACAGTGAATGTGTCTGTGAACTCCTGTAACCCAATTCCTGTGGAGGGTAGAGACACTGGGGTTGGTGGAGCTTTATGCATGCCAGTTTCACTCCAGGTTCTCTGAGAGATCCTGTTCCAAGGGATGAAGGTGAGATATCATAGAGTAAGATGCCTAAAATCCTCCTGTGTCTGCAGCTAAACACACACACACTACACATTACCAGACAGACAGACAGACAGACAGACACACACACACACACACACACACACAAAGAAAACAGTGAACTTAATGAGAATAAAAATATAACATAGCTAATTTAGTGCAATTCACTAAGGTTAAAGAAGAAAATTTGTGCCTATAACACTTACGTTGAAAACAATCAATGAACCAGTAAGTTTGTGAAAAAAAAACTCATATATGTATACTATGAAATATTGTACAGTAGCAAAAAATAACAAAACACTGATTCTTACAAATGTATTGGTTAAATATATTTAAATTATGCTAATTAAATAATCAGACATATACACTATAATTCCATTTATGTGAAAATTCTGTACAACAAACATATCCTAGAAATAGAAAGCTGATCCATGACTAGATGATGACAGATTCCTTCAGAAACAGTATATACAGATCGCTTTACGATGACAGAAGTTTTCTTGTAATATGACTATAAGAAACTTAGTTGTTGTAGCTCAGAAAATTTATAAACAGAGTACTTTTGTTCTATAGAACTTGCATTTTAGCGAGGTTTTATTTAGTAATGTATACACAAGTTTTATATGTATAAAATTCTAAGAGCTCTGGGAGACAGTATATATAAGTGTGTACCTGTGTAAAAATATGTCAATGATATAATAAAAATATATAAGACCAGGAGAGCAACCAAAGGTCAAGTTTTATATTGAAGAGCCCAGTGAGGAAAAGAAAATGCCATCTTAATGGGAAAGAATTATATAACTTCATAAATGGAGGGGATTTTTACTTAAAGTTTTTAGAAGGCAAAGGAAAGACTAAATTCAATCCATTAAAATATTCAGATTTCACACTAGGGTTCTTACAAGAACTCCAAGTTATGTGCATTTTTGAAAATCAGTTTATTGTTTCATAAATCATGCAATAAATCAAACTAAATGTGAGCTCACAATCCAGACAGTTTGATTAAAGTCTATTCTTTAATCTTTTGTTAGGTCATATCCTTGAGTAACACTTTAGGGAAATTTCTTCAGTGCTAACCTTTCCTGAACATGAGGTACATCTGACCAGATAAGAACAGTACATACCCACCACAAGGAAGGGAAGCTATACATGTGTACTGGTTCATTTCAATTTTGTGTTTAAATATAAGATCTCAATTCCTTCACAGGCATGGACCAGGTAATAAAAATATGCAAGGCACATAAATTAGAAAAGTAGTGCCCAGCTCAGATAACATACACAGTGTCTCTTACAGTTCTGAACAAACAAGATGACATGTCTTTTCTATTAAACGAAACACAAATTCCTGCTTTAGTACATAAAGCATTTTTATTTGCTAACCAAAACCCAGAAAATTTCTTTAGCTAATCAAAAAATTTCAACAAAATAAAAGCCTATTTTGACAAATTTTTTTTGGTGCATAGTTTGTCAAATGCCTTTTGTTTTCCTCCAAGGACAGTGATGAACCCTGCATGTGCATAGAGGAAGTCTAAAGCTACTTCCTGTAATGTGGAAGTGACTCAACCTGGAGTTATACTGACTTCGTAGCCTCCCTCCAGAACTCAACGCCTCCTATCCCAGGGACCAGAATCTTGGTACAGTGTCTGAATCCTAATTTGAAAGATGATATCATATTTCTTATTTTTAGAGCCCATAAAATTGCATTTCATGCTATTTCTCCATAAGATTTGCTCTACTGTTTTCTGAGCCTGTCACCTCCCTAAATCTTATAAAGTTACCTGAGATAATTTGACGCCGCCCCCATACCGTTCTGTAGCCTAAAATAACAAATGTGGATAAATAGTTGCCTGTTAGTGAATCGTGATGACTAGTGAAGGACCACCCACCCACACCTGGACATGGGGACACCTCTCTTATGGATGGCTCCTGCAGCTTGGATAGTATGCTGCTGTGCATGGGCTGTCGGAGGAATTTTGGTCACAGAAATAGAAAGTTTTTGTGGCAACTAGGAAAGATAAAACCAAATACCATGAGTAAGTCATCTAACTGAGTATGTGGTGGGTCCAAAAGAAGTGTTTGCTCTTTTCTCAGGCTTGAAGGGAAAGGCTAAAGCAAGATCAGAAAACAAATGAATGAGCCCAAGCTAGGGACAATCTTACAAGGTACCCTGTGAAGTTTGATTTATTTTTCTTGTGATGAATGTGGTACATGACTAAGAAACCCTGTCTAAACAGCAGAGGGCCGGAAATACAGGCAAAATGTAGACTTGAACTGTGAGTTTGTCACCTTGGGTCCATCATCTATACCCTAACTGTGTCTTCGCCTACTATTTCCAAAGAAATACCTTTATTTCTCTCTAGTTAGAAGTACTCAAAAACATAAAGACCACAGTTGGTCTTTTTTAAAAGATGCTATTTCTAAGATACTATTATTTATGATACTATTATTAAGAAATCTTAATGCAAATATAAGAGTTGCTATCATCTTATTCCTCTTTTGTGTTTTTTTGTTACAAATAAAATAATATATTACGTATCAGCTGGTTAAGATTTGTGAATAAAAAGCCTACTTTACAAAATCATAGTTAATTCAATAATATAATGTTGTAAGGATGATGAAGTTGATTAAAAACATGATGAGATCTGACAAGGTTGGAGGTCAGGGTCAGGTGTCTAAGAATGTTTTCCAGACCATAAAGAACAAGTTAAAGGGGAAAAGACTCAGGGATACTGTGAGTCACAGCCTAGCAAGAACCCTCATTAAGTACCCTACGGGCAGTCAGTCACCCAATGTTTGTCTCATCACGGCTCAACTCCTCCAGGTCAAGGAGGTAGGGAAGTCTTCCCCGACCCTGTGTAATCCTTGCTGCTTTCTACAACTCTCCACAGCTCATTATCACCAGTGTGCTCTCACAGGTTTACACAGCTCATTTTCACCAGTCACAATGTCATCTCTCATCCCCTCTTTTAAAGGAAGCTGTGTTTTTCCTCTAGAGTGTTCCCAGATGTTACCTTCTCTGGGAGAGCTCAATAGGGTCTCTCTGTCCACTGTACGGCCACCCACAAGTGCCTTCGTTTCATAACTCAAGCCACTGAATGTCTGTTTCGAGTGTACAACTCATGCAACTATTTCTAAATCTGTTTCTCCAAATAATTGTGAACTATTAGAACGTAAAATGTGTTTATCTCCCAACCATCCAGAACATAATAGGAATTTAGCAGTTATCTGTTCGGAGAAGAAACAGAAGTGCTGAGCATTTATTCAGAATATAGATGCTGAAGAATGTCAATAGAAATGATTTGGCTTGGAGATGGAATTGGAAGAGCTGACTCCCCTGCAACTGCTCGCTTTCCAGTAAAGACCGCTGCACAGCGGTCACAGCCCACCACCTGTGAGATCTGAAGGCTGAATAAAGGCCCCGGGGGAATGAGAAGGTAACATTTGCTTTCTGAAGTAGGATTTGTAGTGAAGTTAGGAGAAAGTAGGAAGACAATGCCTCCCTCGCAGAGAGCATTTTCATCCTGATTAACTGGCGAGAAAGAAACCATTCTGAGTAACCTCTGCCCTGTAGACCAGGGAGAAAGGGTCAGTCTGTTAAGCCAACTGAAGGAACAAACGAATATGCAGGCACAAATGTCCCCGGGAATAAAAGAGTGTATGCTTGATTGTTGTCCTCCTTTTCTCTCTAAAAATCATAATTCAAATACTGACAGAGATCATACATGCATGATTACTGAGAAGGGGGTGACTTATGTGGCAGATGAGTAGAAGGCTGTGAGGCATGTAGAGGATAGATTACATCCTACATCAAGGAAGACAAACTTTCACTCACAGTTGGGAGCTGTCAGGTAACCTCCATGCAGGATTGTCAGCCCATCAGAACCACGACCCTTTGACTTGTTTGAGAAAAAATATTCCGATTTTAATATGCAATTTCTAGATTTTGAAAGGTAAAAATGATCTAATTGTTTTAAATCACACTTGAGCTGCCTCTGTTCAGTCCAAACAAGACACATCTGAATGCTGAACGTGGCCTCTGAGACATTAACCTGTAGCAACAGTGAATCTGGGAAAGGAAATGTACTAAGGTATCCCTCCACGTATCAAAGGGTGGAGGTCATATATTCACTATGGTGCTCAGTGTTGCCTTAGCCTCATTGCTACCTGGCTTTGAGCACAGGGGTCAGATGCTGGCTCTGATGCTCTAGGGGTCCTGTCTACTTAAAATAGACTTCTCTTCTGAGGAGGATCTGATCTTGTAAAACAGAGAATTGGTGCCACATGCTGGGAGTCCAGCTAAAGGCTCCTTTTCATGGTGTGCTGGTCAGGCAAAAGCACACAAATATTAGCAGTTGATGTGTTCAGTCCAGAGGAGAGCCATGTTACAGACTTGCTACAGGTGGCTTTAGAGAGCTGAAAATCAGGCTGGCTTGTGTTTTTCTAAAATGACTTTGAGTCCGCAACACATTTCATCCCAAGTACTGGGGACTGCAGTGACTCTTGGCTAGAATTTCACTAGATAACTGTCCCTCTTAGAAACCCAATTGAGATAAAGCTTTCGTGGGTTGGTCCCGTGGTTGCAATTTTAGGCGATAATATAAGGGACAGAGGTGCCTGCAGCCAACAGAGGGCCTCAGAGCATGACCAGAGGTGGATTTTGTTAATCTTATTTACCTGTTTTCTTTGTTTGTTTGCCTGTTTGTTCATGACACAGGGTCTTGGTATATAGCGCAAACTGGTTTCAAATTCACAGCCCTCCTGACTCCTGACCACTGCGATTGCAAGTGTACACCCCTACCCCAAGTCTTCAAGTCATTTTTTTTAAAAGAGCCTCAGAAGCTCACAGTTGAAATGGTTTAAAATCTATTTTACCTCATTTTTCATTCAGGTAAAATGAAAGCAGGGAGCAGGTTTACTGCTTTAGTGGAAAAACAGTACAAGGGTTTTCCACAACAAAGAGAAAAGTTTCAAAGCAGACGCTATCACATCTCCTTTTGGCCAGAAGATTTTGCTACCTCCTACAATCCCATCAACCAATAAGTAGAAACGTATTTCAGAACAGCTCAGGCACAAGAGTTTCCGCGAAACTTAGAGCTTCTTTACCTGCACGCTCAGCTCAGCTGCCTCTAGATCCTTTTATCTGTGATCAGCCTCCCACACTGAGAGCTCTGTCAGCCACATGTTTAAAAGTAAATTCTTCCACAGAAGATTCTGAATCAGTCAGGATTGACTAGCACTTGTGTGTGTGTGTGTGTGTGTGTGTGTGTGTGTGTGTGTGTGTGTGTGTGTGAGAGAGAGAGAGAGAGAGAGAGAGAGAGAGAGAGAGAGAGAGAGAGCACTCTCATTAAGGGACGATCTATGGTTTGACAGCCTCTGTGCTGTTCCTGCTGCTTCTGTTACTGCGGCTGTGTGGTCTGTCATGAGTTGAGACGGGATGTGAGGGTTTAGAGAAACTGCCGCGCTGAAGCCTGAGCCTCTGCTCAGTGATCTTCCTGCCAGAGGGACTGGACAAGATTTCTTCTGCATGATTGGAAACTTGGACCTATTAGCACGTCATCTACCCAGAGAAGCAGGCAGCGTGACAGAGTGAAGAGGTAAGAGAAGAATCTGTCTTCTATAAAGGTTGGGGACTTAGGGCATGGAGAAGTTAAGTGCAAAACCTTGTTGTTTTATACCGATGATACTTCATTCCTAAACCTGCAAGCAGTACCTAAATTCCTACCAGGTTTGACCACAGTACACTTTGGCTTTTTCCTCAGATATTTTCTTTTTCACTGTACTTTTCTGGAGCGTCTGAGAGATTTCTTTGTATTTGCAGCTAGCACATTTTTGGGGTTTGGTAGTTTGGAATTGTTTTATTTTTGTTTTTCCAACCAGACCCAGTTTCAAAACAGGACATTTTTCTGCTTCTCTTTTCTTAAGACATTTTCTCTGTGAAGAGTTGTTAAATCGTCCCTTTTAATGTGATGTGGTCAAAACAATACTTCATTTTGCCTAGAATTGCCAAAAATAAATAGATAAATAAATACGTAAATAAATAAATAAAAATAAAAAAGGAGTTTTCAGATGTGCTTTGGCACCCCATTAGTGTAGAATCTCCGAGGTGTACAGAGAGGAAATGAGTTGCCTGTGAGTGTGATTTGATTGGAAATGGAAGGATTGCGAGTGAACATGTGTGTGGCTTTTCACAGGGGAAAGAACTACTGCAAAAACAAGCAAACAGCACAAAAGGCAGAGGCTGGAAAGATGTTTTAGAAAGTCTCTGTGTCAGAGAAGCTTCAAGCCCCTGAAGATGGAGAATGAAACCGTCAATGAACTGAACCAAACAGAGCTCCCGCCTCAAGTAGCCGTGGCCCTCGAGTACCAGGTGGTCACCATCTTACTTGTGGTGGTTATCTGTGGACTGGGCATTGTGGGCAACATCATGGTAGTCCTGGTGGTCATGAGAACGAAGCACATGAGAACCCCTACAAACTGCTACCTGGTGAGTCTGGCTGTGGCGGATCTCATGGTCCTGGTGGCTGCAGGCCTCCCCAACATCACCGACAGCATCTATGGTTCCTGGGTCTATGGCTATGTTGGCTGCCTCTGCATCACGTATCTCCAGTACTTAGGAATTAACGCATCTTCATGCTCAATAACAGCCTTTACCATTGAGAGGTACATAGCAATCTGCCACCCCATCAAAGCCCAGTTTCTGTGCACATTTTCCAGAGCCAAAAAAATCATTATCTTTGTCTGGGCCTTTACATCCATTTACTGTATGCTCTGGTTCTTCCTTCTGGATCTCAACATCAGCACCTACAAAGATGCTATTGTGATATCCTGTGGCTACAAGATCTCCCGCAACTACTACTCACCTATTTACCTAATGGACTTTGGCGTCTTTTATGTCATGCCAATGATCCTGGCCACTGTGCTTTACGGGTTTATAGCTAGAATCCTCTTCTTAAACCCCATTCCTTCAGACCCTAAAGAAAACTCTAAGACGTGGAAAAATGACTCAACCCATCAGAACAAGAATTTGAATTTAAACACCACCAACAGATGTTTCAACAGCACCGTTTCTTCCAGGAAGCAGGTAAGCAAAGCTGAACTTTCAAGTCAAGACAGGAAATATGAAATAGAGTTTTCTGTGAGATGGGATCAACTTTGTCCTACTTAGCTGATGGCAGAAGCAAAATACAATCATGCAGATGTCTCAGGGCATAAGCTTCTGCTTTGCATATTAAACGCACCTCTGGGTCAACTGAAGACCTAAAAATAAATGGAGGGATTTGATAGCACTTTAGCAGGAAGCAGTTTCATATTAAAATATAGGGGACTGTAGACTGAACCCCAGAAACCTTGATTTAAAACACTTGTTCCTCTCTTAGAAATGTTATCAGGACAGTTAGAATACTTCTGGCCTCTGTGGGGAGAATTTCTGTTGCATGACAAAGAATTTCCTTTCAGGAACTGTACTGCCCATTTACCAAGAGACTTTGACAATAGATTAGTGAGTCAAAGTAAGGGGACTTTTCTTACATTGTATGGTTACTCACAACTGGCTCTCACAAATGATAGGTAATCGGCCTTCTTTGGTTGGTCTTGATGAGAAATGATTCACTAATCCTTTTCTATATCTTTCCAAGCAATCTTAGTACACAGGATCTGGGAATATATTCTCCTTGGGACGGGAGGGGTGCATTCAAAAGACTGGCCAACATCAAATTGAATCAGTTATAAACAATATTTAATGTAGGATTTCTAGGATAACTAGAACTCTTTTATGCTTCCATATAACCTAATGTGTGTGTGGCTGCAGTGGAATGATGCTTTTATTAGTGACTAGAGCATCTCATTTATAAGATAATGCAAAATTAGAAGGCGCTATAGCATATACTCATCTGTTTGTGTCTGCACAACTGTCCTGAGATATTTATGAGCTTATCATTAGCTCTTTCTCTTTCTCTATTTGTGATGAATATGAAGTAAATATGTATTCTCATAATGAAAAAAGAAATCATGGAATCAACTGTATAGTTTCTTTTAAATCAATTGGTGTTTTTTGCAGTTAATTCTATTTATGCATGTAGAAAACTGAGTGTACTTTTAGAAGCATGTTTGTGCTTATAAGTTCTTAAACTCTACATTACCTAGTGTGTTATGAATTGTGGCTGGATAAATTGTGACATGTGCATACATGCACATGGCAGAGCAAACTTATAAAACTGAAGATGCTTACAATGAAGAGAGCTGTAGTTAAAGAGAATGCACGCAGCATTTTAAATGACATGTGACACTTAGTTCACATGACATATATTACGAAGACAGAAGGGAGCTCTTGACTAACTACTATGAAGTCTGCTTCTGAACATAGACAGCAGAGCTATGGTGTCTATGCTAATACAAGGTGTAGCTGGCCATTAACCAAAGCTTGATTCATGGAAATGGTGAGAGATACATTGGCCACTTGTCAAGACAAATGTTAAGAACTACAATATGACAATATATAATATGCACATCTTAATTAGGGACCAAACATTAGTTAATATTAGCAGCAAGGTAGGTCAGTTGGAAAATGTGTTCCTTATACTCACATTTATATTCTGGTTATAATTTTTTTCAAAAGCTTGTTTGTCTGGCCTAATGTCCTTTCTTTCAATTACAGTCATTAGCACCGATCAGCATTAATAATGTGCTTTAGATTGCTAATTATGTTACACATTCACAATCTTTTCAAAGGGTGGGAATGCTGAACAGGAGAGCAATGTACTGTTTAGACATGAAAGACTGGCAGCTCAGGGTAAGGAAAACCGAAAGGGTGAGAGGGTGGGGGGGCAGAGGTTACCCTGAGAATTGTTGATGATGTTCCAAGCAAAAATAAGATTCTCTATAGCAGTGGTTCTCACTCTTTCTGATGCTGTGATCCTTTAATACATTTCCTCATGTTTTGGTAACCTCAACCATAAAATTATTTTTATTGCTTCTTCATAACTGTAATTTTGCTACTGTTTTAAATCATAATTTAAATATTTGTGTCTTCCAACAGTATTAAACCACCCCTGTGAAAGGTTCTTTTGACTCTCAAAAGGGTGGTGAACCAAAGGTTGGGGACCACTGATCTACAGGGAAAATTTAAAGCAATGTGAGTAACATGCAAGACATAGAGTTGAAAAGATGTACCATTCAATATGGTATCAGGCTCATGTCTGGACCATCAGTATGGTAGCAGGCTCACGTCTGGAAATCAACATGGTGTCATGATCACATCTAGACCATTCAATATGGTAGCAGGTTCACATCTGGACCATCACTATGATCGCAAGCTCACATCTAGACCATTCAATAGAGTAGCAAGCTTACATTTGGATTGACAGTGGCAGTCCCAGGGAATGGGATCACAGCTGTGAATGAGGTCTGTTTGTTCCAAAGTCAGTGACCTATGCTCTGGACCTTTTTTTTTTCCTAAAAATATTTCTTGATTCTTCATAAGGTTAAACTTTCCATGTCCTGTAACCCAAGGATGCTGATTTTAATATTTCTGTCTGATCTTTTTCTTTTAGACAAGTATTTCAATAAATACTTATTGGGACCAGGTCCTTCTAGCCAAGTTACTAAAAACCAAATCAACATAGTTTAGAGGGTTACATTTCTTTTTCAACGAAAATAAAAGAAAGATTTTTTTCTGTGAAAGACAAAGGTGATGCTTTCTCTGCTTGTTCAGTTTTTACTTGTATCTCCAGTATAAAAAGTCTAGATCCAAACCTTTTTTTTTCCGATTATTCAAAGATTTGATTGGATTTTTGTAAACCCCTGAGTGGAGATCAATTAACTTCAGCCTTACTCCACTCTGTAGCTAGAAGGTATGTAAAGATTGCCTGACTGAATCTGTCTTTTGTTTTACAGTGGGAGATTCGACTGTGAGAAGACAGGGTTTAAATGGTGGCATTTGTTACGTTTCAGCTCTGCCTTCACAGAGCCACAAGCTCCCTCAGTGATTTGGCCCTGTGTTCAGCACTGTGACAGCCATCTCTGTCACAATTATCTCTATCACTGGCTGTGCATTTTTGCATAATTTGTTGAATCTAAAATGTTTGGAAGCACAGAAGCCCTTTTTGGTAAAATTCTATACTATCAATAAACAAACTTATTTCAAATATTTACTTTCCATGGAATGCAGGGATATGCAAGGTATCTTACAGACCAGGTTTCTGATTTTGTTTTCAGTCCCACCACATGGCAGTTCCTCCTGTTTTACAGTATAGGGAGTGGTGGATAGGGCCACCTAGTCCTAATAGAAGCTTCCAGAGACTTTATTTATGTTTATTATAGTTTTTTATTAATACAGTCTTTAAAGAATCAGCTGTTCCTTCTAGGAAGTGCTTAGGACATCTCTGCTTTACTAGAAAAACTCTAGAAAGCCCAAGACACAAAGCCAGCTTCCCTCTCTAAAGTAACATATGCTGTTTGGGGACGACACTGATGATGGTGGCAGTGATTAGCAGGTTATGAAGTAACTGTGTTGTGGGTGCTTGGGGGTTAAGAATAAGAAAACAGTACTCTCTGTCAAAGACCATCACTTCCATTTTCTTATGTTTCTTTTCTTCTACTTTAACTGGATCAGTTTAAATTATTATAGCCACCATATTATTTATGCTTGCTTCTCACTTTTACTCCCAAAATATTTAAAGTAAATTTTTTAAAGAGAGCACAAATAGTACAAATAATCACAACTTAATCAGTTTTTCTAAGCCCCAGTTTTCTCATCATTAAGATGGTTAAAAAAAAAAATTCACTTGTAGAATTCTTGCTGAAATTGAGTGAGTTGCACCAGACAGAATTTGTGTTTGCTCTATCCCCGCCTGTCAGCTGCTTTTCAGGAATTAAACCTTCCTGCACCCTTCTGTTCTGCTCTGAAGCAGCCCTAGACATTTAGGGTTTTTTTTTTTTTTCATGGAAGTAAAGGTTCTAATGCGCATGGTCTTTTCTCTTTCTGCCTTCCTCCAGTCTCGCTCTAAAGTTAACCACTCCTATCTGTGATACACGTGTGTGTGTGTGTGTGTGTGTGTGTGTGTGTGTGTGTATGTGTGTGTATATAATGGTGCATAAATATGTACATGTGTGTGGTGGCATATAAATATACACATGCTTGTGTGTCTGTATGTGTGTGAGTGCTGTGGTGTATAAATACATATGTGTATACAGTGGTATATAAATATGTACATACTTTTGTGTGTACCTATGTGTATATATGTGTGTATGTGTGGGGCAGTGATGTAAAAAGATATGCATGCTTGTGTGTGTGGAGGCCAAATACAGACAAAGCATGTCTTCTTCAGTTGCTCCTTGTCTTGTTCTTTAGACAGGTTCGCTCCTTAAGATAGCTCACCCATTTTGGTCAGTGAACATCTAGGGATGCCCTGTCTTTGCACTTATAGTGTTGGGGTAACTGACACAAGCAACACCACATATGGATGCAGCAGATCTGAACGCAGGTTTTCATATTTGTGCAGCAAACTTTTTTACCAACTGAGCCCTCTTGGTAGCCCAATGTATTCTCTTTAAAGAAACAACAAGGAAGGCTTCAGTAGGTATAGTCAAACTAACATGGAAGGTGGAAGGCTCACAAGGCCTCAACTTTAGACAAAGAACTACAGGCAATGCTGAAAGCAGGAAAATGGTTTTCTGTGAGGAGGAATAGACAAATTGATTATCTAATATCAAATGACAGGTCTGGAAATGTCTAAGTAACATCATACAGACTAAGGCAAGTTTTATACATATCTATACCGATATCTCTATCTATATAAATATAGATATGTATGTATCTACTGAGGCAGGCTTCCTGCTATATATATTTTTAAATATTATATACATAGATACATACATACATATAAACACACATACACATGACTACACATGTAACAACAATTAAAGAAAAGGAGGTGATAAAATTGAAAGAGAGTGAGGTAAGGACATATGAGAGAAGTCAGAGGGATGAAAGAGGAGGGGAAACTATATAATTAAAATCTCAAAATATTGTATGTGTGAGTGTGTGTGTGTGTGTGTGTGTGTATTTTAAAGAAAGAAGCAATCTTGAACAAAGCACAAAGCAACTGCAGTGTGGTGGTACAACACTGTAATATATACACTAGAAAGGCGAGGCAGGAAGACAAGTTTAAGGCAGGCCAATGGAATAGATCAGCAGCCTACATATCAAGACTCTATTGAAATACATAAACAAAATCCCCCAAAAAAACAGAAACAAAGGACAGAGGCAGATGCATAATAGTGGAATGGCCTGGATGTAGGAGTTGGGAGCTCAAAGGTTTTTAGGTTTCATGACTCATGCAGCTGGCAGCTGTGTGCACATTTTAGAGAACAACCCCACCTCCCTTTGCTTCAAGATCCAATGAAATAACTCAATATAATATCTCAATGTAATTTGTAATTTTCTCTCCCAGCCAGGAACTCAGCCAATGAATGGCCTTACAAGGCAAAGTAAAGTGAGTTTTTCAGCACCAATCCCTCATTAAAGTTTTCCCAAGTGTACTTGGGCTGTTTCTACAGGCATACCTTTGACCTTTGATAGTTTTATCTCTTCCAATCATGTGAATTCACCTATGTTGATAATATAAAAAAATCTCTAAGCTAGAAAAACAAAATAGTTTGTCACAACACATATGTAGCTAAGTGTGACGCAAAAATCCAATGCCACCCTGGTCTACAGCATGAGTTTTAGGACAGCAAAGGCTACATAGAGAAACCCTGTCTAAAAGAAAGAAAGAAAGAAAAGAAGGAAAGAAAGGAAGAAAAAAAGAAGGAAAGAAAGAAAAAAGAAAGAATAGCTTCCATTTCCTGATTCATATACTGTTTCAAGGATATTTCCCATAAATGTACAAAATGATAACCTCTGCAGCTGTATGCTTTGTACCCTTCATTCTAGATGAGTACACCCTGTTTGTAATTTTGAACCAAGATTTCATCATCAAACATATGTGTATTCTACAAAAGAAGAATGCCTTTACCACTGCAGATCTTAAGACAAGCTATTCTTAAGAACTATTTTGTTTAGTCAATTCCCTCTATGACATCACTGAATCTCTCCAAAAGCTTTCTTCTATTTCCATGCTTAAACCCACAACTTATACATCTTGTCTTAGTCAGGGTTTCTATTTCTGTACAAACATCATGACCCAGAAGCAAGTTGGGGAGGAAAGGGTTTATTCAGCTTACTTCCGAATTGCTGTTTCATCACCAAACTTCAGCAGGTCAGGAAGCAGGATCTGATGCAGAGGCCGTGGAGGGATATTACTTACTGACTTGCTTCCCCTGGCTTACTCAGCTTGCTCTCTTATAGAACCCAGGAATACCAGCCCAGGGACTACACCACCCACAATGGGTCCTCCTCCCTTGATCACTAGTTGAGAAAATGCCTTACAGCTGGGTCTCATGGAGGCCTTTCCTCAACTGAAGCTCCTTTCTGTGATAACTTCAGCTTGTGTCAAGTTGACACACAAAACCAGCCAGTTCAGGTCTTTAGTATAAAGCTTCAGAGAAGCCATTTTCTGGTTCATATTGATGATTACATGTTGAACATCACAGATTTACGTCAGATCAATAGGTCTAATTAATCTCATTCTCCTCTTTACAAACCTATATCTCTCTCTTCCCTGTTTTATGCTTCCAAAATAGAAACCCAGGAGTCTGTTTAAACACATTTTACTCCTGCTATCCCCTAACCTAAACCCAAGCAGTAACAAAGACCTAGTGGTTCTAGTGGTAGCTCTCAGGGTTGACCCCCTTTCCCCCACAACACTAGCACTGTGCAGATGCATGCCTCTCACTGTTCTGGTTCAATGCACACCTCACTATCCCTCCAACTCCTGCTCTATCTACTCCAGCTAACTGCCTGCACATTACTCACTAAATGATCTCTCTCATGCAGAGCTACATTATCAAACATAGTTTTTAGGGTTCCCTTAAGCTTAACATTTAAACTACCTGGCATAGCAAATAAAATCCTGGCACCTTCCCATACGTTCAGCTTCATCCCCCATAGCTCTCTCAACTTAGACTTTATGCTCCAGCAGAATTGAATTATTTTCAATCCTCTGAGTAGGCTCTGTTCTCAGCCAGAACATCCTTCCTCTGGCAGTTTCCCAATTGTCTTTCAAATCTCAAATCAATCTCTCATGCACCCCTTACAGCCTTTCCTGAAATTCTCAGTTACACAGCTGATTCCCTGGCTAGCAGTACATGTAACAGTGGTTTTTCCTATGCTTCTATGGTATTTTGCAGATATTTTTGATTTTGTAATTTTGGCCTCTCAGAATCATTATCTTGTCTGTCTTTTATACTTTCGGATATCCTTAATAGTAAGAACTTTCATCACTATGTTCAGAACTGAACGTGGGCTATGGTAGCTTCCCAAGTGTAAGGACGCAGTGGTATATGGTAGCCTGGGAATACAGGTTTTGCAAGAGCAGATTGTCCGTCTCTCTTCCCCTCTCCACATCATAACCATCATAACATTGTTGACCTCGCTTATTGCAATTTCACTATGAAAGTCAATAAATGTAAAGGTAAAGTCCTTCCCCTTTCTCTTCCCACATATTTCTGTTTGTATGGCTATACCTTAAATACCACACTTTTCACATGCAATATAAGTAAGAGTGTAAAAACTTGATGCATGACTGCTTCAGGTCTCAGTTATGCCCAACACTCTATTTTGCCGCATGAGAAAATTCTACCTATGTGTGCCCAATCCTTCCTAATTATAAGTAAATTTTGCATCTCTTCTATTAAATCCTTTTTAATTCCAAAATAACACAAGTGAAACTAATCACTGAATAATAATTAAGTTAGCAGATAAGACCTTTTTAGGAAGACTTTTTTTTCCCCTACAATGCTCACAAAGCCAACTCAGAAACACCAAAGACTCAGACAATTCACATTGTAATACAAAATCCAGTTGCCTATCCCACGGGCTTTAAAAATCCTCTCCAAAATGAAGGAGCAACTTTGAACAGAAGGTTCAAAGAATTAAAGCAATGGCAACCCAGGGAAGATAAACCATATGACCATCAGTGCAAAAAGAGCAATAGATCCAGGTGAATGGGACTGTCCCCCAGTGAGTAATTTTCCTAAAGTACTTTGTGCACAGCATAGATAGCTAGATAGATAGCTAGATAGCTAGATGATAGATAGATAGATAGATAGATAGATAGATAGATAGATAGATAGATAGATAGATTTCTCTTTTGTCTGTCATTGAAAACCTCATCATGGTTTATGGCTTTCCTTACCTATTGTTTCTTTAATTCAATAATCATTTGTTGAGAACCAATTTCAGGCCAGGCACTATTTCAGAGAAGCAATAACAGTCATTGTTGTATAGAACTTACTATAAGATGTAAAAGATTGACACTAATAACAAGGGGGAGAGAGGACATTAAGGTTTATAGTGCACAGAAGAAGCAACAATAAGGGAGTGATTATGGCACTTAAGGTTGGAGAGCAATCCTCGGATGCAGTAAGACCTGCTCCTATTCTTAAAGAATAAGCCCATGTCTCAAGTCAACAGAGAAAGCAAAGGCTTTCAGGGAAGCAGAGGTCATCTGTGTAGCCAAGGGGCCCAGAATAAGACCCTGGCAAGTATTTTGTTTCATTCGAAGGCATCTAAACTTGGTCATAAAGCACTGAAGAACCACTGTACTATAGCCTTTCCTAATAACAGTAGAAAATGGGCCTTGACTTTTGCAACTTGGTTCTTAAAATTATATGATCTAGTCAGCAGGAATCAAGGAGCCAGAAATGAGGATTTTTCAATCTAGCAAGATGATTGTAAGACTTGAGGTAAGAAACAATGATTGAGATGGGAAGAAAGGACTGCAGGTGAGAAATATATAAAAGCAAAACTAGCAGTTTAACAACAAAATTTGACAGCTAAGGAAGACAAAGTCTTAGCTGAAATGTAGTGACATTATTAAATATAGCACAGAATGAAGATAAAGAACATTTTTTATTTACATGTATTTCTTCTCCACAGATTTATCTACAGTTCACACACACACACACACACACACACACACACACACACACACACACACAGTATCAACTTTATACCTTGTGATTTTTACTTAAGTGATTCCCTAGCTTTCCTTGTAAGCCTTCTCTAATTTTTCACTTTGGTATGTTTCCATGATGTTGCATTCAGAGTCTCAGCTTAAACTACAGGTAAATCAAAGGATCCTGTGCACTAGAAACATAAGAGAAAGTTGGAAAACATGCTCTCTATAGTCAGAAAAACACAGGGAAAGTCTCAGGTCACTATCTGTATAACTTTTTGTGTTAATTTACTGAACTTTAATTTTATATTAATTCTTCTCTCTCTCTCTCTCTCTCTCTCTGTGTGTGTGTGTGTGTGTGTGTGTGTGTGTGTGTGTGTGTGTGTGTGTGTGTATGTATGTAGGAATTATAATACAGCTACTCTGACAAGGGATCACATCTAAAGACCGTCTCGGTCTCTGTGATCCCACTGGAATGAACACCTTTAATTCCTCTGGCTAAAATACAAACACACCTTTAGTACATATCTTTAATGCCTCTGGATAGAAAACAGAAACTCTCTCAGTACACATCTTTAATTGCAAACAATGAAGGTAAAATTAGTTTGTAGAAGGAAGTTAAAAAGTGATGCCTAATTGAGGGGCAGAAAAGAATGATGAATCAGAGAATGATTTGACAGAATGAATAATAGGATACACCCCAACTCTTAAGAGAAAAAGGAGAGAAGTAGGTGAAAGAAGTAAGAGAAGAAAAGAGAGAGAGAGAGAGAGAGAGAGAGAGAGAGAGAGAGGAGTCAGTTACTAGGATGGTTTCACAGATACAGGTTGCAGCTGAAGAGAGAACAAGCCAGAGAATGAGAAGGAAACAGAAGATTAGAATAGATTGCCAGAGTTAGTTTGAGGCCAAATAGAGCAATTATTCAGTCAGAAGCTGAGAGAAGCCAGTTTGAATTAGTCAGCTTGGAGAGGATAGGGGACCAGAACAGCTGAGTTGAATAGCCAGTCAAAGTTCAGAAACAGCAGGAAGGCTGAGTTTATGCCTTCAAGACAGTTATATCTGCCAAATAAAACTGAAATCTCTCTCTCTCTCTCTCTCTCTCTCTCTCTCTCTCTCTCTCTCTCTCTCTCTCTCTCCCCCCCCCCCATCTTTGTGTGTGTGTGTGTGTGTGTGTGTGTGAACACATGTGATGGGTAGGTGGTAGTCATTACATGACATGGTTCACTCTTTTCACAATGTACGTTCTGAGTATCAGATTCATGTGGTCAAGTTTACAAGCTCCTTAACCTACCAATGGATATAGTCAGCTAAGTTTATTAAACTTGACACTTCAGTCTATCCATGCACAGGATATGACATTAACAAGAGTCATGCATTAGGTTTCTCTGAAGTAATTCCAGAAGTAGTATATCATAAGTACTCAAAAATTAACACTATATCTAAATTATGTGTTTTCATTACTTTTTAAAGAATTTCATACAATATATTATAATCATATTCACCCCATTCCCAACTCCTTTCAGATCCATTTCTTTCCCTATCTACCCAATTTTGTGTCTTTGTGTCTTTCTTTTTTAAATTCTATCAGGTTCAATTTGTGCAGCCCATATGCTCTTAGATGTGTACTCAACTGGATACTCAACCTACCCCAATCCATATTCCTAAAGAAAATTGACTCTTCTTCTCCAAGCAGTTTTCAGTTTTGAACTAGGAGTGAGAGTCCATGCCCACTGCCGTGCTGTGATTTTGTCTGCCTTAAGCTTACACTGTCGGAAGCATTGTGAGTTCATATATACTACTTCCTGGTGTGCCCAGAAAGCAGCTTTCTCATAGCCATCCACAACTTCTGGCTCTTTCAATCTTTCTGTCCTCTCTTCTACACTAGTCCTTGAGTCTTGGGAGGAGTAGGAGTGAGATGGATGTACTATTTAGGGTTGGTCACCATTTTTCTTTGCACCTTGGCCAGTTGTTCTCTGTGTTAATTATCATCTGCTGCAGAAAGAAGTTACTCTAATCAGAATTGGGAACTACACTAATATATGGGTATGAAAATAAGTCATTATGAGTTAATTTAACATAATATTTTTATTTAGAATAATAGTAGTAAACTCTATCATAGAACCTATTATCTATCTAGCAACAGGTTCTTGGTGCTGATAAAATACGAGGAATTGGTTTCATCTTGTGGAGTGGGTTTTAAATCCAATCAAAAAGTGGTTGATTATTCCCATTGCTATTGAAACATTGGGCATGTCTTTCCAGGTCAGTAATTATTAAAGTTCCCAGGGTTCACAGCTAGGTAAGATTCCTGATTATCTTTATCCTCTAGTAGTATGCATAAAACTTTCTAGTAGTATGAAAGCTATCCAGTAGGAATTAAATTTCCAGATCAGGGGCTGAAGAGTTGCATTAGCAATTAAAATAACTGTTCTACCAGAGAACCCCAATTCTATTCACAGCATCCACATGGTAGCTCAAAACTATCTATTACTCTAGTTACAAGGTATACAAGTCTTTCTTCTGGCCTTTATGTACACCAAGCATTCGTGTTGTGTGTTCATAAACATTCATGAAGGAAAATTACTCACTTATATAAAATAAGGCAAAATTTTAAAATCTTGCAAGTCTGTACCAACTTGATTTCTCCATTCTATTCAAATCTGTAGTGTCTTTCCCACGTGACTTTACTGTCATATTCTGAAGAGTAAACAAGAGCATTGGCTGTATTGTTTGTGGGTCTATAAGATCTCATTGGCCAACAATTCAAAAGCATAAAACCCATTCTAGGTGTTGGATTTTTTGTTTACTAGCCTGTGGAATCTAATGCATTTAATTTAAAAATATCACTTATTTACTCATTCACAAAATATTAAAACTATAGACTGATATTTCTGCACTATAGATAATCAACATATTTAACAGAACATGAAGAATACTAAATCAGCAGGCCATTCCTGAGCCCCTCTTATGTGCTCATAGAGAAGCACACTAGCTACACCTCTGAGAAGCTGAAACAACAGAACAGAAACATTAATTGAATTCTTATTGTGTGTTTTATACTATTCCAGTTCTTTGAACAAATATATTAACTCAGAAAATCTGCACAATAATCTTAACAAATCAGGACTAACTAGGAAATAGGAATGCTTTGTCACCTGCTCCAGATCACCTCTCTAGTAATAAAGCCAGGGTTTGAGCACAATACTTCTGTTCCAAAATAAAAGGGCCATGATTAATTTTGTGGAAGTTTAATAAATTTATTGGAGCTGAAAGTATGAAAGTCATATTGATGCTTAAGAAAAAATGGTTTAAGAGAATGAAAACAGAAATGTAATTTCAGAAAGATGATAAAAATTATGTGGAACCATGTTATCAGTAGAAGGATAGAGGAGAGCCTAGTATGAAGGATGTTTTGTCTGAGGAATGCTGACATATAGGCCAAATGTTCATTTTATGGAAACATGGGAAATAAACTTAGGGGACATTGAGATTGAGCTGGAACAGTGGCCCCAGAAAACCAAACATAATGCACAGAGCAATGCTAGAGAAGTCCCATTTTGCAAATTCTAGTCACCACACTGGTGGAGCTCCATTCTAAATAGCCCTTTAATGATAGGAATGTAATTAGTTCGTTATTGTTGTTGTTGTTGTTTAGTGTATATATTTTCAAAACTGCCTCTACTCCAGAAATCATACTTTGCTTTGGAATGCACCAACTTCCAAAATCTCCTTTCTATTGAAGTTACCTCAATTCCTCTGTGATGGTTTTCTCTATGCACCAAAGGTGATGTATCCAGTTTCATTAAACTTGCAGAGGCTCACAACGCAATCTCCCTTGCCTCTTAATATCTTCTTCCAATTCAACTCAGAGTATTGCTTGAATAATTTAAAATGCAAATGATACCATAACTCTTCAAATTTAAATCATCTGATGTTTTCATTTGTGATAAATTGAAATCCCAAGTTACTGTCATGGTATCTTGAGACTTACATGATTTTTTTGCTCATTACTCTCCCAAACTCATTCCCAATCATGTATTCTGCCACATCTTGAACCCAGTAATGTCATTCCTTACTCCTAACCATTCTATAGTCTCTTATTGGGTCTGTTATTCTCAATCCTTCACCTTGTAGATCATTATTCATTTCAGGGTTTCCTGATCTTCCTGGGTAGAACTTGGGGTTCTCCACTCTCTTTGTTTCATTGGTATAATGCTCCATATTACTGATAATTTTATTCAATACCTGACTCTTCTGCAATGCCATACACTTCACAGCAACAGACATTATTCCGTCAATCTTTGTGTTCATGATGCCTCTTGATGCGTGTGACTATAATAAGTGGTGGTTAACCCTCCTCATGAAGGATGGAGGAAATACAAGAATCAAATATGATTCCACAGATTTTTTTCAGGAGATTGAAAATAGTAAAAATATCAAAAGAAATATCAATGAAAAGACATTAAAAATACAATCAGAACAGTTTCGGTTCAGACTCCAGGTAATTTGTAGGCTTTGAAAATATTAGATAGTGAGTCATCAGTATCAAGAGTGTGGAATTGAGAAACACTGGAATAATGGAGAAAAGTGTGATAAAAAGTGACCTTAAAGAGGGAAGAACAAATGAACACTTAATGCTGCACATAGGGAGCAAAAATGGGTGAGAGACTTTGCTAAAGATAAAAATGGCTGTTTTCCCCTCTCAACAGCTTTCCAGGAGGTAAAAGAGAGTTTGAGCAGATATTCCCAGTTTGGAGGGAAAGTCTAGTAAAAGTAACATTCTAGGAAAGCATTAAAAGGACACAGTTAAAACAGTTATTAGATTTATCTAAAGCAAAAGCCATGGGCTAGTGGTTGAACCAAGTATAATACTGTAGAGTTGGGTGGTAGTATATGAGAAGAACTGAAATAAATTCAAAGGGAGAAGACATGGAAATTGAATGAATAATGTAAAAGAGTGATAGCCATATATAGTTGGAACAAAAATGTATAGCATTTTAGTAAATAAAGTGTTGCATGCAGCCTTTGGCTGTACACCCTACATGGACTACCCTTGGCATAATCATGTAGTAGCTCAGAATATCAAAGTATCCCCTGTCTTTCCATTTGCAGCAATTATTGCTTGAGTTTTATGGAGATTTGTGACTATGCATTTATGCTGGCTTGGTTAGCTTAGAAAGTAAGTGACCCAGCAAGATATGTGGTGTCATTGTGAGACTATGCACACTAAAGTGAAGCAATGCTGAATGCCCATGAAATGCTGAACATCCTAAAATGACAGATGGTGAAGGACTGATGACATCATCCTGCTTCCTCTGATAGCTTTCAGCTCAGAGTCCTTCTACTTTGCAAATATTTGAATGAGACAGGGTTAAAAAAAAAAGAATGCCCTGATATATTTTATATTTTGTTAAGAAAGATGAAAATGGGCTCAGAGTAACAGTCATATGATAAGAGAAATATTTAGCTAGAGATCATAAAGTATCAGAACAAATCTCCAGGAATTTCTTTAAGAATCAATTAGACAGCTCTCACTGTTAAGAGCAATCAAATGAATTCTTTTATATTAACCAACTGTTCTAGAATGTGAAGGTCCTACTCTGGATTAAACATGTTCTGGTTAAGCTCTGACAATCTCCCCCAGCATATTGTTATGGGAAATAAAAGCAGATATACAAATCCTGAACAGATTCAGATTTTTTCCACCTATAATTTAATAAAATAATCCCTACTACACTAAGAACTGTACTAGGCATCATGTTGTAAATCTGAATAAAGAAATTTTCTCCTCACAGGAAGTTTTCAAACTAATCAAAAGAAAGGAAGCAAAGTAATAGCTATCTTGGTCAGTGCTGTGTTGCAATGAAAAACACCAAAACCAAGGCAGCTCTTATAAAAGACAGCACTTAATTGGGACTTGCTTATGGTTTCACAGATTTAGTCCATTTTCATCATAGTAGGCAGTATGGCAGCATATAGTAAGATATGGTGCTGGAGGAAAAGCTGAGTGTTCTACAACTGGATCACCAAGCAGAAGGAAGAGTGGCACACTGGGACTGGCTTGGCCTTTTGAAACCTCAAAGCCCACCTCTAGTGATGTACTTCCACTAACAAGTCCACACCTCCTAATTCTTCTAAGCAGTGCTTCCCTGATGACTAAGCATTCAAATATATGAGCCTATGGAGACTATTCTTATTCATAACGCCATAATAACTAACTCCACAAAACAGTAAGAATTACGATTGTAAGCATTGTATTATAGTAGCTGGGAAGAAGTGTGTAACCAAGGAGCTATGTAGAAACTAGTAATTCTAAGCTGAACTGTGTGAGTTAATAGACATTTGTGGATCAGATGGAAAAATGATGGTTTCAGCATAAGAAATTATACAAGTAACAATGAGAAGTCCTGGAAGACCCTGCCAGGGAACTGTCAGTGGCTCTTTAAGAGCCATGAAGGATAAAGGGACTGGGAAAGGTCTTTATCCAGTCTATTCAGGGTGCTGAATAAGATTTAAAGGCTAGGAAAAATTACTCACAGATTTCAAGGCGAAAACTGCTGTGGTAAGATCTATGAGTATCATTCTTTCTTCAACATAGGAAAACAATTGAGATCCAGGGTCAAAGGCATTATTTAAGAGATATCTACAGCCATGTGAGGCATGATGCAGGAAGTTGTCCAAATAAAATAAATGACAGTGTGAATGGAAAGACATTAGTCCACTTGAAATAGAATTAATAAGTTGAGTGTGAATAGATCGGTAGAAAATGAAAGAAAATGATGACTATTGCGAGATAAAGTGGTATGACAGCTATAAAGCATGAATTCTTGAATATTATATCAGTGTGCCAGGTCCTATTTAATGTTATAGGATCTACATAGTTTACAATCATGAGCCTCAGTTTGCACATCTGTTCAAGAGATGATAATGGTAATACCTTGTTCAAAAGTAATTAAAATTAGTACAAAACCCCATGTAATCACTAGTCATAGTGTTTGGAACATAGAAAGAATAACCATTAACTTGCACTATCCTTCTTTGAGAGTGTGCTTTAGTAAATAGAGAGTAAATGAAAGACAACTGATATCAATGGGGTGAACCTGCCTTGCATATTATGTATTTAGAGTCTACAGAGGCACAGTCAAGAATATAGATTTGGGCCTCATCTTTAGGACTCAGAAGAAACAGTTATCCTATAAATACAGAGTTCTGGGCAGGCAGCATGTAGAGTGGAATGATGGCCCCAGAACAGGTTTGATCACGAAAGTAGCCAGAATTCTGGGGATGGGTAAAGCATGAAGAGAGAAGAAAGTACTGAGTCTAAGGAGAAAAGCAGGAGGAGACGGTTTCAGCAGTCATCATCGGAAACCATAAAGATGAGCACTGAGAAACACCCAAATGTTGTGAGTGCAGACTCCATAAAGAACTAAAGCAAACGAAGGATGCCTCTGGGGAAGAACAGAGAAAGGGCTTGAAAGGGAAGCCACGGACAAGCGTGTTTGATGAAGGAATAGTGGTGACGTGGAGAAGTGAGGCAAGCAGACATCTTTGTTGTTTTTATCTCGCTCTATCTCTGAAGACAGAGGAATCCAAGCCTTTTCAATCTTGAAGGAGCCAATAGAATAAAAGGAATTGCAGAAAACAGGGGAGGGAAAACTGAATGCCCAAGTTCCCTGCCAGGAAGTCTTCATAGACAGTACTGTCAGAGCTGCGTGCAATCTTATTTATCCCTAAGCGGGTTGGGAGCGGCTCAGCTAGTAGAGAGCCGCCTAGAGGGCAGGGAAACCTTGAGTTTAATCAGCAGCACCGGGCAAGCTAAGGTGGTGGTTGCCACCTGCAATCCCAGTACTTTGGTGATAATGAATAACGTGACAACACAGTTAAATACCATTAATGCTTTTAAAAACTGAGCTAGTAAGACCAGGAATTACCATGAAGACCATCTGAATTTATAAGTGACTTGCAAATGATTACTTTCTCATAGGTCTATCCTGAACTACTCCCACTCAACCATATTTGGATAAACCAGTTTGTTCTCCACATGCTAAGCTGGTACTATCCTTCAGGCTATTTCTCTCTCCTGCAGGAGGAAAACACCACAGTTAGTACAATTTCACATGTGACAAGCTACCCACTTCACCGATGCAAGGATCTTAAGGGAGAGGGCCATATTGAATCAGATCAATTGCATTACCACAGGGCCGAGCTCTCTTTATTTGCTAAAATAAAGTTCGCCTGAAGCACTAATTCCAAATCAATAAAGGCCAAATCCCTCTCAAAATTAAAAAAAAAAAGAAAAGAAAAGAAAAGAAAGAAAGCAAGCTCACAATATATATATATATACTTCCCCACCCCAGGTCTTTAGAAAAGACATCCTTTCTCCAGGTGATGTCTGGTGTTGAGCTGGTTCTGTCTTGAACAGAAGTCTTGGATCATTCTCCTTGCCTCTGAAGAATTCCAGAAACCCACTTAGAATAAATTAGACTTGGAATAAAAGCCCAGAGTTCTTGACTTTGTTGCTGACTTCAACTCAAAGGTGTGCAGCGCCATGATACATAAATTCTCTTAATAAAGCAAGTTCCCTTCAAGAGCCCTTCACTCCTTGTTCACAGACAAGCATGTTCTGTGTGTTTACCTCACACAAGCACTGAGCACACTAGAGAAATGAGGCAGAAATAGTTCTCTATCAGTGCACAACTCACATACTTCAGCACCTCAACCTGTTTATTCCTGTGGGAAATGCTCCTGATTTTGTTTCCAAAACTCAAAATCCAGGGAAGACCCAAATTTGGAAGGGATGAAAACTGCTCTGGTCCACCAGGGCTTTCATTCATTCATTTATTTGTTTGTTTATTCATTTTTACATTTTTTTCTTTTATTGGATTTTTTAATTTACATTTTAAATGTTATCCCGTTTCCTGGTTTCTTCTCAAGAAACTCTCTATCCCATCCTTCCTCCCACTGCTTCTATGAGGGTCGTCCTTCACCCACCTACCCACCCTTGACATTTCCCTACATTGGGACATCGAACATTGACATGGGGCCGCTCCTCCCATGAATGCGCAACAAGGCCATTCTCTGTTACAAATGCAGCCGGAGCCATACACAGGTCCATCACTGTTACTCTTGGGATGGTGGTTTAGTCTGTGGGAGCTGTGGGGTGTCTGTTTGATTGATATTGCTTTTCTTCTTATGCGGTTGCAAAGCCCTTCAGCTCCTTCAGTCCTTTCTCTAACTCCTCTGTTGGAGACCCTGTTCTCAGTTAAATGGTTGGCTGCGAACATCCACCTCTGTATTTGTCAGGCTATGGCAGAGCCTCTCAGGAGACAGCTATATCAGGTTCTTGTTAGGATGCACTTCTTGGCATCCACAATATTGTCTGGGTTTGGTATCTCTTTGGGCAATGGATCCCCGATGTGGGGCAATCTCCTGATAGCCTTTCCTCCAGTCTCTGCTCCATATTTTGTCTCCAGATTTCCTCCTGTGAGTATTTTTGTTCCCCCTTCTAAGAAGGTCTGAAGCATCCACATTTTTGTCTTCCTTCTTCTTGAGCATCATGCGGTTTGTGAATTGTATCTTGGGTATTCCAAGCTTTGGGGCTAATATCCACTAATCACTGAGTACGTACCATATGTGGTTCTTTTGTGATTGGGTTACCTCACTCAGGATGATATTCTCTAGCTCATTCCATTTATCTAAGACTTGTTGGAACATCTTTTGGGTATATGCCTAGGAATGGTATAGCTGGGTCCTCAGGTAGTACTATGTCCAATTTTCTGAGGAACCTCCAGACTGATTTCCAGAGTGGTTGTACCAGCTTGCAATCCCACCAACAAAGGAGGAGTGTTCCTCTTTCTCCACATCTGTGCCACCATCTGCTGCCACCTGAGTTTTTGATCTTAGCCATTCTGACTGGTGTGAGATGGAATCTCTGGGTTGTTTTGATTTGCATTTCCCTGACTGAGGATGTTGAACATTTCTTTAGGTGCTTCTTGGCCATTTGATATTCCTCAGATGAGAATTCTTTGTTTAGCTCTGTAGCCCATTTTTTAATAGGGTTATTTGATTTGCTGGAGTCTAACTTCTTGAGTTCTTTGTGTATATTACAAATTAACCCTCTATTGGATAAAGGATTTGTAAAGATCTTTTCCCAATCTGTTGGTTGCCATTTTGTCCTAATGACAGTGCCTTACAGAAGCTTTGAAGTTTTATAAGGTCCCATTTGTAGATTTTTGATCTTAGAGCATAAGCAAATTTTCCCCAGTGCCCATGTGTAAGAAGCTCTTACCCACTTTCTTTTCTATTAGTTCTGATGTATCTGATTTTATGTGGAGGGCCTTGATCCACTTGAACTTAGGCTTTGTTCAAGGAGATGAGAATGGTTCACTTTGCGTTCTTTTACATGTTGATCGCCAGTTGAACCAGCACCATTTGTTGAAAATGCTATCTCTTTTCCATTGGATGGATTTAGCTCCTTTGTCAAAGATCAAGTGAGCCCAGGTGTCTGGGTACATTTCTGTGTCTTGAACTCTATTTCACTGATCTACTAGCCTGCCTCTGCACCATCACTATGCAGTTGTTATCACTATTGATCTGTAATACAGAATGAGGTTAGGAATGGTGATTCCCCCAGAAGTTCGTTTATTGTTGAGAATATTTTTTGCTATCCTGGGGTTTTTGTTATTCCCAATGAATTTGCGAATTGCTCTTTCTAAATTCTATGAAGAATTGAGTTGGAGTTTGCATTGAATCTGTAGATTGCTTTCAGCAAGATAGCCATTTTTACTATATAAATCCTGCCAATCCATGAGCAAGGAAGATCTTTCCATCTTCTAGATCATCAATTTCTTACTTCAGAAGTAAGAAAATGCTATCTCTTTTCCATTGGATGGATTTAGCTCCTTTGTCAAAGATCAAGTGAGCCCAGGTGTCTGGGTACACTTTCTTACTTGAAGTTCTTGTCATACAAATCTTTCACTTGCTTGGTTAGAGTCACACCAAGGTATTTTATATTGTTCGTGACTATTGTGAAAGGTGTCATTTCCCTAATTTCCTTCTCAGCCTGTTTATCCTTTGAGTAGAGGGAGGCTACTGATTTGTTTGAGTTGATTTTATATCCAGCCACTTTGTTGAAATTGTTTATCAGCTATAGGAGTTCTATGGTGGAATTTTGGGAGTCAATTAAGTGTACTATCATATCATCTGCAAATAGTACTAGCTTGACTTCTTTTCCAAATTGTATCCCTTTGACCTCATTTGTTGTCTAATTGTTCTGTTTAGGACTTCAAGTACTATATTGAATAGGTAGAGAGAGAGTGGGCAGCCTTGTCTAGTACCCGATTTTAGTGGTATTGTTCAAGTTTCTCTCCATTTAGTTTGAGTTGGCTACTGGTTTGCTGTATATTGCTTTTACTATGTTTAGATATGGGTCTTGAGTTCCTGATCTTTCTAAGACTTTTATGATGAAGGGGTGCAGAATTTTGTCAAATGCTTTTTCATCATCTAATGAGATGATCATGTGTTTTTTTCTTTGAGTTTGTTTATGCAGTGGATTATGTTGATTAATTTCTTCATATTGAACCATCCCTACATTCCAGGATGACGCCTACTTGATCATGGTGAATGATCCTTTTGACTTGGATTTGGTTTTGTGAGAATCTTATTGACTATATTAGCATCGAAACTCATAATGGAAATTGGTCTAAGCTAAAATGTGACTTCATAGAATGAATTGAGTAGAGTTCCTTCTGTTTCTATTTTGTGGAATAGTTTGGAGAGTATTGGTATTAGGTATTGAAGGTCTGATAGAAATCAGCACAAACCCATCTGGTCCTGAGGTAGGTTTTTTTTTTTTTCCCATTGGGAGACTTAATGACTGCTTCTATTTCTTTAGAGGTTACAGGACTGTTTAGATGGTTTATCAGATTCTGATTTAATTTTGGTACCTGATATCTGTCTAGAAAATTGTCCATTTCATCCAGATTTTCCAGTTTTATTTAGTATAGGCTTTTGTAGTAGAATCTAGTGATTTTTTTTATATTTCTTCAGTTTTTGTTGTTATGTCTCTCTTTCTAAGGGTACCCACATTCACAAAAAAAAATTTACTAAAGCTCAAAGAACATATTGCACCTCACACAATAGTTGTGAGAGACTTCAATACCTCACTCTCATCAATGGACAGATTATGGAAACAGAAACTAAACAGACACAGTGAAAATAACAGAAGTTTTGAACCAAGTGGATTTAATAGATATCTATAGAACATTTCATCCCAAAACAAACAAGTATACCTTCTTCTCAGCACCTCATTGTACCTTCTCTAAAACTGACTGTATAATTGGTCATGAAACAGGCCTTAATAGATACAAGGTGATTGAAATAATCCCATGCATCCTATCAGATCACCATGAAAGAAGGCTAGTCTTCAATAACAACAAAAACATCAGAAAGCCCACATATACATGGAAGTTGAACAATGCTCTAGTCAATGACAATTTGTTCAAGGAAAACATAAAGAAAGAAATTAACAACTTTTTAGAATTTAATGAAAATGAAGGCACAACATACCTCAATTTATGGGACACAGTAAAAGTAGTGCTAAGAGGAAAACTCATAGCTCTGAGTGCTTCCAAAAAGAAACTGAAGAGAGCATACACTAGCAGTTTGAAAGCATACCTTAAACCTCTATAAAATAAAAGAAACAAATACACCAAAGAAGAGTAGACACCAGGAAATAATCAAACTCAGGGCTGAAGTCAACCAAGTAGAAACAAAAAGAACTACCCAAAGAATCAACAAAACTAGGAGCTGGTTCTTTGAGAAAATCAACAAGATAGATAAACTCTTGGTCAGACTAACCAGAGGGAACAGAGGCAGTATCTACCAGGCTTTTAAACTGATGAGTATCAATGTATATTGCTCCTTGTCTGCATCCACTTTTTCAGAATAATATTTTGGATAATGTTGAATTGCTCTAGGCTTATTGTCCCTATCATAAATGTATTTTTAAATTGACAAATATTTGTTTTTATACATAAGTTTAAAAATCACTCATGATTTTAAAACAATATATTAAGTAATTACTATCAAGTACTAGAAGGAAACATTTTCTTTATAGGTTTCAGCACATAAAGAAACACATGAACTACGAAAGCATTAACTTACCTTAAATAAATCTTAATGATCACTGAGAATATGCTCTTTTAAGTTAAGAGAACAGAATCAAGATATTTGGGAACAATGGGGAATTTATTTATTCAGAAACATCCATAAGTCATAAAAGTGCCCTGAAGAATAATAACCAGCAGGCATAATATTCACAATGAACATTCCCTAAACAGAAATTGAATGTCAGCACTGAGAAGTTAAACATCCTGGTATATGGTCGCATAATAGTGACCGTAGCATAAGAGCCCACGAGCAAGTAGTGATTTTCTTGTGTACTAGCTAGCCAATCATGGATGTATTTGACTTGTTTACACTCATCATAAAGATGTGAATCTATTCTGCCTTAGTGTGTTTGCTTTCAACATTTATTGCTGTCTAAAAACCATTGAAACAGAGAACTGTTCCTTTAGTAGCTGATTCAAATTCTAAAGGTGAGGCAGCACTGTAGGCTCTCCCCTAGAGCATGGAGACTTCTGGAGAGACTTCCATTTTTTTTTTCTTAAAACCCTCGTCACAACTCTTCATCCCAGTTTAAGACCTACTTTGAAACATTCCAGCTTACAGTCTTCCTTCAGTAGCTTGCCCCACACTACTTGTCTTTTGAGTATCATTTGCAGAACTCTCTGCCCAATTGCACTGGCATGTGTTAGCCTTTATGGTAGGTAACATTGCTGGGTTTTTACTTTGAGCCAGGCATGGTGCTACTGAACTTTTGCATGCCATCTCATTTACCCTTATCCCTACTAAAGAATAGAGATCTGAGCCTTAACAGTTTCAAGGTTCTCAAAAACTGGAAGGGCAAGAAATCTAATTCTAGTATGCAATCACAACATTTGATCCACAAACTCATATTCTCTTCCATGTTAACGGTGTGTTGAGTAAGAGACAGAGTAAACTGTATTTGTCTAAGAAAATGAAACTTTTCCTTATATGTACAACAGCATAATTTAGTCATTTTACAAAAACACACGTTGAATATCTCCTTAAATATTTTATCAACTAATTTCAAAACTGAGATCAAAGTTTCATTCCATGGATTTCACATTCTATTAGAAAAGGGAATTGGAAAATAAATAAGTAAACTTACTATACCAAGATGTAAGACAAGTTTTGACAAAAACTTGTGAATGTAAGGGTAATAAGAAAAAAATGAAATAGAATTGTCATTTTTTAAAATGACAGTTTTTTGAAAGCATCCTAAAATTTTTATTCATAAGCACACATGAAAAAATCAATGCTTGAAATGCACCATTAGGAGAACAGGTTCACCGACAGAGGTCATTTGACTTTAAGCAAAGAGTGTGGCATTAGTAATACCATTTGGTTTTATAAAATTGATTAACATACATTTTAAAAGAAAGTGCCTTCTGTGCTCTAATTTAGAGCTAAGACAGTCTCTGATGCTGCAATTGGGACCATTAGGTAGAATTATGGCCAAGAAAGGTTGGATAAATGATCCTTTAACTAAACTTTGTGTTAACATTTGTGGAAGAAAGAATGATGATCTCAATGCCTGTGTCTGTTCTGAATGGTTTAGACACTGGTTTTGCTATTCATAAGTGAAGCCTGAGTTCCCTTACTTTCTAAATGGAAGTGATTGTGGTACTTTCTTATGTGATGTTGGAGAAATTATGTGTACCAATATATGTGAAATATTTCCAGCAGAGCTTGAAGCACAATAAGTAAGATGTTTTCTAATGATTCCTTTGACTTCTTCAGTATTTACACTGTCCTGACTGACAAGGGCACTTTTATCATTGCTCTTCTTTGCACAATACCCTAGGAGGGACATAAACCCTCTGTCACCATTTTCTGAGAAGAAAGTTCAAAACTAGAAGCATTGATGTCCCAGGTCTACTAAACGCTAAGTGTTCTGGCTAGGATGTTAACCCATGATGGCCACTGTAAGCTACCTGAGATTTTTCTGCTGGTAAATTACAAGTGTTTGGTGCAGAAACTGAGTTTCTGGCTTGCTAACAATGATGATGTGCATCACACCTCAACAGTTGGGAATGTGTCTTCTTCAAGGCCTCATGTGCTTGTTTCTACACAATTGTAGATATAATCATTCTGGGAGTTCTTCCTCTTCTAGAAAAGTAGATGCCATGTTTGTTAAAAAAAAAAAAAGCACAATGTTACCATGACAACATTTAGAAATTGCTAGAAAATCAGTGCTAAAAATTAAAGTCCCAGTTTTGGTCCCAGAGCTCAAATCTGCAATTATTAATCTATATCATAGATCCATAAATTATCAGATAAAAGACTTACAAAAGTTAGCCGTAAGGTACAGTGCTATTTGATAATTATTCAATGCCATTTATCATGTACATGATTTCCTTAAACTTAACTCTGAATCTCCCTAAAGAAGATGCTCACCCATTGTAGTAGAGACTCCTACATGAATAAAATCTAGAAGACAAAGTTATCATCTATTCATGTAGGGTAGCACTGGGAAAAACAGCTTTCTACAACTTCTAAGTAGCAGAGAAATCACAACTGATAGAAAGTGACAGCAGACAGGTAAGACAGAACAAGAACAACTGTCAGAATGATATTTGTAACATTTCGTGGCAAATTCCATCTCACTTTGGTTTGTAATAATGTAGCATCAATAAACTTTTAGTATTGAAAATAATCTAAGCATGGATCACATCATGAAAGAATCTCCTGGATTCTTTAATCTTCCTAAATTCTTTATAAAAATATACCCAATAATTCTTAATTTTTATACAATAACAAATTATCCCTCCAAAAGTTTTTGGGGGATTCAAATAAATTGTCTGATCCATTACCTTTCTTTTGAGAAGGAATCTCTTCTTCTTTCTAATTAACTTTAAATTTCAATTATTTTAATGCCAAATCTTGTTTTAGGGTAGAGCTAAAAATATGCCCAAGATGTTACTTCTGCCATCAATATTTCCATGCAAAAGAAGAGTGGAGATGCAGTGTAATAGTGATGTGTGAATGAGACAGAAGCATGAACCATCACCTGAGATTCTGTGAAAGCAGTAAGGCTAAGCAGAGCATCACTGAACTTTTTCCAGTAACAGAAGGCAATGAAACAGGAAAGGGTACAACCTGAGCAAACACCAGTATTCACCTTTCTTTCTAGAAATATTAACTTGCTTGAGTCTCTTTTTATTCATAAAACAAAGAAAATACATATCTTATAATTATTCTAAAACTTATATAATTCAACAGAGTAGATAGCGCAGTGTTTAAGATATATTAAGTTCTAATACTTTATTATTTGGTTAATTCTTCCATATTGCTATTACAGTAAAAAAAATCTTACCAGTCTAACTTTTGTAAATTTAGCTGTTTATTTACTGAGCAGGCTATTTATAATGGTTATTTGCCTATATTAGCTCGTGTGTTCTCATATTTTATAGATTTTGAGAAGAGTTCTTTTATGTAGCAGAGGCCAACTTTGAAATTCTCATGCTCCTGCCTCTACTTCAGGGTTCTGGCCATGCAAGTGTTTGCTTTGTTGATATTCTACACTTCCTTCAATTTTGCAGCAGAGCACTGATGCTTAGAGGAGTAAAATGGCTTGTTCCCAGTCATACTATATGGGTAGAATTAGAAAGAGAATCCAGCTCTGTCTTCATACCCTGACCTTTAATCACTATATAATTCTCAAAGTAACCTACACCATGACATCCAAAGATGACTTTGTCATGTACAAACGTGTAAAAGCCTAGATCACATACCCACGCATCACAAGAACTGCTTTGCATAAGAAATGCAAAAGGGACTCATTTAGTATATTTAGTCAATGCAATGATCACCTCTTGCCAAGGATGCAGATTCCATGACAGAACAGTGAATATAAATATCTCTTACATTGAAGATGTGTATACATAATATTTTGGGTTTTCATATCTTCCTTATAATTAACCACATACAATTTGGCATATTAAGTGAAAACACCAAAACTCAAGAGTTCTGAGTAGCATTGGGCTACAATTTGAACTAATAATCAAGTCTTAATTTCTCATAAGCTGTGCAGCACATTAGAGAGCTAAAACAGAGCTGGTGTGGGTTGTGCATGTCTCTAATCCTATCACCTGGGAAGTGAAGGCCAACCTGAGCTACATGAGACCCTATATAAAATAAATAAATAAAGCTGAAATCATGAAAAACAGTTTGTTTTTGTGATTCATTAAGGGTATGAAACATAGCCACTCTTTAGTTTTTATCTTTGTATCCTAGGCCAGCAAGAACACTAGCTCTGTAGCTCATGACAGGTCCCATCAAGGTAGAGACTGTCAACTTTGAGTAAGACATGGGTACAGAAGGAGCTGGATGCTTCCAGGACACTGTCAGTCCTTTGTTAAAGGATGTTGCCCAAGAGTTTTAGGAGCACAAAGAAAACCTAAATGACCACTCTTGACCCACAAAAATATTGATAACTATGAGAGCTTTACTTCTCTTTATTAGTCATTTATCCTTTCTTCTCCTCTGTCATTCACATTTTACAATTTAAGACTGGTTTCCCGATATTATCCATGAGTATGGGAGATCTTTCCATCTTCTGAGATCTTCAATTTCTTTCTTCAGAGACTTGAAGCTCTAGTCACACAGATCTTTCACTGGCTTGGTTATTTGTGACTGTTGTGAATTGTGTCATTTCCCTAATTTCTTTCTTAGCCTGTTTGTCCTTTGAGTAGAGGAAGGTTATTGATTTGAGTTAATTTTATACCCAGCCACTTTGCTGAAGTTGTTTATCAGCTGTAGGAGTTCTCTGATGGAATGTTTGGGGTCATATAAGTATACTATCATATCATCTGCAAATAGAATACTATAGAAACTATAGTTTGACTTCTTTTCCAATTTGTATCCCTTTGACATCTTTCTGCTGTCTACTTGATCTGGCTAGGACTTCTAGTACTATACTAAATAGGGAGGGAGAGAGTCTAGTCCCTGATTTTAGTGGGATTGTTTCAAGTTTCTCTCCATTTAGTTTGATGTTGGCTACTGGTTTGCTGTATATTGCTTTTACTATGTTTAGTAAAAGCCTTGAATTCCTGGCCTTTCAAAACCTTTTATCATGAAGGGGTGTTGAATTTTGTCAAATGTTTTTTCATCATCTAATGAGATGATCATGTGTTTTTTTTTTCTTTGAGTTTGTTTATATAGTGGATCACGTTGATGAATTTCCATATATTGAACCATCCCCGCATTCCTGGGATGAAGCCTACTTGATGATGTTTTGATGTGATGGTTGATCAGCTTGCAAGGATCTTATTGAGTATTTTGGAGGTGGGAGGGAGTGGTGGGTGGGTGGGTGAGTGAGCAACCTCATAGAAGCAGGGAGAAGGAGGGATGGGATAGCAGGTTTCTGAAAGGGATAAAAAGAAGACTGGTTTCCCGACTCAGATTGGATGAATAAATGGAAACAGATCACTGATATGTATCTTAGTCTACAATGTACTCCTTGCTGGACCATGAGCACATAGCCAGAAAAGCACGGGAATGAGACAAGGTTGGGAAAATATCACCCACAGAAAGAATCATTATCTGAAGAGTCGTGCTAACAGCTAGCAGGTAAAAACCCCAGATGCCTGACCATTTAGAATCTCTAAGTCTTGTTCCAAGCAGAAATATGCCCAGATTTGCTAACCATGTTCTAAAGAAGTAAATTAAGAAAACTAAAGTAAGATATATGAGGCAGCATTTTCCTACATCTAGCAGTTTGCCAGTATCCTACTTAGAAGAGATGACAAGCACATGGAAAGGCTCGATAGCAAACCAAAAGCACAGCAGATAAAATGTGGCATTTCTGTAGCACGGATAATAAAACAATACAATCAGAATGACATTTTATTTTCTAAATTCAGATGTTATTGTAATTTGCATCTCAGCGCTACAAGCTGAGATACTCCTTTCCCAGCATGTTTCCAAATATCCACCTCCTGTGAACACGAAAACATCCAAGCAACAGGAGAAGAGCCAGCCTTTCATCATGCAGTGCTATCAAGACTAAATAATCGATCCTGAAACTGCCACATGACAATAGTTGCTAGAATCATAAAAAGTTTTTCATTGAGCCTAGCTACTGGTGCTACCTAGATTACAGTTGCTTATACTTGTAACAAAAGAACCCTGAAATAAGAAATATTTTAAAACATGTCCCAACAGGATTTAGCATCACAGTGAAAATAGACTTGTATCTATTGAAAGTCATGTACTTCAGGAATGTGGCCCTGTTTAGAAATAAGAATTCATTTTATGGTGGCTTCCTTCTTACATATAGCTCCCAACCAGGTCCAGCTTTAATCTCAGATGTTTGTTTGCTTGTTTGTTTGTTTGTTTGTTTGTTGTTTGAAAGCATCAGGAAAATTTTTTTTTCTTAAAATTTAAGGCATTTTGTAGCAAGATAAAGACTGTGAGGTCAAATATGCATGTCTTTTCATAGTAGCCTTCAATCATTAACTAATTTTCTGCCAACAGTTGTATCTCCTGAATACAAATGTATTTGAAAACATATACATACATGTTCCATGGGTCATCACAAATTATATCATATGTCTTAATTATTTTATCACTCTAATATGCATATTATTATTCTCAGCACCCATCTTGTGCTTCTGTTTATACAAAGACATGTTCAGAAAATGCTCTACATTCCCTCTACAACAGGCATTCAGCTTTCTTGATTGCTGAGAACCTTGATGAAAGTTACCATGTGATCTCACTTTTGCACAGCTCAAGTCCTGTCAGCAATTCTTTTTCATGTGCTTTGGCTTCTCAGTTATCCTGCATCAGACATGTGTGTGAAGCACTGTCTACTCACAGGTGCGTTTTCATATTTGCACTGGATTACACTTGGATATTTTCCTGGGGAAGTGCTGGTGTAGCAGACGAAAAATCACACTGTATGCTGCACAAAAATACATCTGGATATAACTTCAGCTCTTGTGTCTTCCTAAGGGCAAATCTTGTAGCCCTTCTATAACTGCGGTTCCCCAAGACTAAAGTTCCAGTTTCATCACTTTGTATGCGTCTTTAGAAAAAGGTTTTGTCTCAACTCCTTCTAGAATCAAGGAGCAAACAATTTTTATATTCTCTCATAATCCTATACTTTTAAACCATCTATCAGTTTGCTCTTTCCCTCAAGCCTTATCTCTTGAGAAAGAACATATTACCAAACACAATTTTAAAATTTCTTTATTATGAATTTCTACAACATTTTTATGGACATTTTAATCAAAGTAAAACTCAGACTTTACTCTGTCTACTTCTCGCCAATATGATGACTCTTAATAGAACATTCAATAAAGGATGACAGGAGCATTTGAGAGACCCATGGATTCACATTTCTTCATGGCTTCCTGTCAAGAGATCCATAAGTGAAGTACAAGGTCTGACAGCACACGGTCTCTCCCCATGACTCAACACTCAGCGTTTACTCACTTTTATTGTACTTTAACTGATCTTGAGCTGATTCCAAAACCCTTTCCAGTTCCATTATTCAACTTTTAAACCCTAGTAATGACCTCAAACTATGGTATGCAGGGCCTCACGTTGATTTTAAATATCTTTCCAAAACTGAATGTTCAGACATATGTTAATACTCTGCAAAAAGAAAACCCCAGAGCCACCAAGCACAGAAGCTTGGCTACATTCAGATTTATTTAATTACCAAGTCAGTTTATCCTTCAGCTGGCTCAATTAATATAACAAAATGCAAAAGGTCATTGATCATTTTGCTGAGGGCTAAAAGCAAAATATATCCAGTTTCAGAACACTTTGTTAATATGCAGAAAGCAAGAGAACATGGATAGAGTCCAGACACAGAATGTATTGTTGCCCTTTAAAGGATGACATTAGAATATTAAAGGCTGTTTTGTATTCATTAACCAATAACTGTTTCCAGAATAAAGTGTTCTGAAAGTGAGAATCTCCCAGCCATTAAAAAAGTGTAAGAACTAAATCACTTTGCTAATTTAAAAGACCCTTGTGTCGCATATATTTAGTAAGAATAAACACTTACTCAATAATACAACCATGCATTGAGCACTTGTTATGTGTTAGGTGGGAGTCTGTACTGAGGACTCCTTCCACCCTTTGCACTCCAGATGTGCTACGTGTCTTCTTGATTTACATTTCTTCAGAGGCCAAAAGCAGAACGGTAATTTACTACTACAGGGAATCCAAACTTGGTAAAGAACCTGCTCACAAATTAAGTTTCCCTGCTATGATACATAGAACACCACTCATTAAACAAAGAATCATAGAAATTTAATGACAAGCTTAGACTTTTCAGCATTAACAAAGCTTTTATTCACGTGAGAGTTCAGTAGAATGTAGAAATCCAGATGTGGGTCATGTGCTCTGTTCCATATACCTAGGAGACAGACACAAACAGGAAAACTTTGACACGATCAGCCAGTTCCAATATTTTCTCTGGTTCCAGTCACTCATCAGCGCACAAGGCAATAGTGTCATCTTTGTCTCCTGAAAACAGCAAGTCGCATGACCACACACAGAATTTTTTTTCCCTCAGAATCATTCACAGAATAAAAGTTCAGATATTTTTCTGAATCAGTACAAGAATCTAAACCAAATACTCGAGGGAACAGAGGTATGAATCAAACTCTTATGACTCCCTCAGCAGACTAACAAGCTGATCTCTGGCAATTAATTAAAATGACCCCAGGTCCCATGAGACCAGAACCTAATGAATGATTTGCAATTAATTGAGCTGTGCACTAAGAAATGTGAGTTTCCATTACTTTACGTGATTATTTTTGCAATTCAATTCTCTTGTTTGCTTATTTCCCTAGGAAGTAGATTGGTGTGAAGGACTCCTGTCTGCTTTGTGACAACTTTATTTTCCTTCATCAGGACTCTAAAAGACATGGTGGGGCAGATTCCAAAGTTACCAGTAATGTCTGGCAACGAGATCACTGTACCGGCTTGTATTCTCATGTTAAATATGTTACCCAAAAACACATATTTGCAATATCCCATGCATAGGCTAAAGGAAGCCTGTCCCCAGTTGGCTCTGATTGGAAAATAAAGTTGCCAGTGGCTGGGCAATGAGACTCAAAGGATGAAGGTGAGGAAGGACAAAATCTCATGGTGAATAAGCAGAAATGTGAGGTTTAATGGCTCGCTGACATGTAAGAATCTGGGAAAGTGGCTTCAGGGGCCACTATCCTGATTGGGTCAAGGGTAGCAAAAATAAAATATAGATTTCCAGAGTGTTAACTCAGGAATACCAGAGGATAGTGTGTGCTAGCCGTGGGGAGGTTCATTGAGCTAGTAAGGCATATTAAAAATAATGCTGTGTGCGTGACTGCGTGCGTGGGTGACTGCGTGCGTGGGTGACTGTGTGCATGTCTTTCATTGTCAAATCCAGAGAACTCTGACAGGTGGCTAAAAGTGTGATCACCCACCAGGAGCTAATAGCAGATTAACAATTCACCGCTACATACCATCCTTTCCAAATAGTCCACAAACAATATCTATAGCAAGTAGCATGTCTTAGCTCAATAAATACATTAATTTTATCATTACCTGAAAGAAAAATAGCAACTCAACTAGAGTCAAGAATGTTGGTTCAACAGCCACACTGTCACCTGCAGAAGAATTGTATGCTCCTGTTCTCAGCTTCTATGAGCTCATTTCCCCTTTTTTCATCAACAAAATGTAAACACTAACACTTCTCCCACAGATCTCAGTGGGTAGCAGCACAAATGTTCCAGGAATACAAAAAATTTTGTTAACTTCAGAGATTGCAACAATTAACTATTCCTAGAATGCTCTTTTGGATTCTGAAGTTGTATTAAAAATAAGTTGTTTAGGTTGGCACTTTGTGTGTGTGTGTGTGTGTGTGTGTGTGTGTGTGTGTGTGTGTGAGAGAGAGAGAGAGAGAGAGAGAGAGAGAGAGAGAGAGAGAGAGGTGTGGGGAGATGGAGGAGGGACAGAGAAAGGCAGAGGAAGAGAGAAGTGGGTGTAGTCATAGATACATTTGTATATGTTTTTGTGGAAAGGAGAGTAGAGAAATCATGGGCTTACCAGAGAGGAACTTACCAGCTTCAGTTTTCTGGCTTTCAAAGATGGACCATAACACAGCACAAAAACATTTGTAATCCAGGAGAGAATGAGCATTGGATGCTTGAAGAAACAGTGTTCAGGATGGGGACCATATCCAGTCTACCAGTGGGCATATGATGAATATCTTTTGCTCTTTCAGCCACATTTAAGAGATCAACACACACACACACACACACACACACACACACACACAATCTCATTCTCTGTCTCTTGTACACATTGCAATCAGGCTTGTCTGAAAAACATCTGAAAGTCTGTGTGTGTGTGTGTGTGTGTGTGTGTGTGTGTGTGTGTGTGTGTGTGTGTGTGTGTGTGTGTCAGTGCAGTGTCTGCACAAACCAGAAAGGGAAGCTTCTGATCCTCTGAAGCTGGCATTACACAGGGCTACGTGATGAGGGTGCTGGGAACCAAATTCTGGAAGAGTAGCCAACATTCTTTCTTTTTTTTTTTTAGATATATTTCTTTACTTACATTTCAAATATTATTCCTTTTCCAGGTTTCCTGTCCATAAGCCCCCATCCCCTACCCCTACCCCTACCCGTACCCCTACCCCATACGGGTATTCCCCCCATCCATCCCCCTTTCTGCCACTTTCCCATTTTCCCTTGCACTGGGAGTCCAACATTGGCAGAACCAAGGGCTTCCCCTTCCACTGGTGCCCCAACAAGGCTATTCTCTGCTACATAGGCAGTCGGAGCACTGGGTCAGTCCATATATAGTCTTTCAGTAGTGGTTTAGTCCTTGGAAGCTCTGGTTCGTTGGCATTGTTGTTCTTATGGGGTTGCAAGCTCCTTCAATTCTTTCAATCCTTCCTACAATTCCCTGCAATGGGGTCCTGTTCTCAGTTCAGTGGTTTGCTGCTAGCATTGACCTCTGTATTGGACATGCTCTGGATGTGTCTCTCAGGAGAGATCTGTATCTTGTCCCTTTAGCATGCACTTTTTAGCTTCATCAATCTTATCTAGTTTTGGTGTCTGTATATATATAGGCCACATGTGGGGCAGGCTCTGAATGGCTGTTCCTTCAGTCTCTGCTCTAAACTTTGTGTGGCCTGATTCTTAAAGTCTAGAACTTTAACAGTCTATTAAGAAGAAACTCAGCAGTCAAAATCAAGTTTGAGTGTCTTTTTTTTTAAATATTTGGTATACTTTTCAAAATTATGAAGGCTAAAGAAAGGCAAAAAAGGAAAAAAATAAATACTTGCATCCCAGAAGAATGTAAGTAAATGCAACTGATTAAATATAATATGATATCCTAGACAGGATAGTGGAATAGGAAAGAAAGCATGGGTAGGACAATTAATGAACGTTCAATCAGTCAGCATTGGTGAATGTGACACACTGAGGTAAAGGGTCAGTGGTAGAGACACATTTGTGCAGGGTGTGCAGCAACTCTGCACTGTCTTTGCAATTTTAAATAAATTAACGGGATCCCCAAACAAAAAGAAAGTAACATGCAACTGTCAGTTCGTAGTTTGAAGTCCAAAATAATAGAAGTCTCTAAAAGCTAGAGGCCCTCAGTTAGCCTTTTTCTCTAGGCCCACACACATGCTGTGGAGCTTCTTTCCACTCCAGAAACTCCAACTGTGGCTTTGATGTCACTGGTCAGAAACAGCACATGAAATTCACGTGATAGAAAGTTACTGGATCGGATCTTTACACAAGAGCTGTAAGAATGTGTTCTAAAGGATGAATTCAAAAATCTCTGATGAGGACCACGTAACATTTCTTGTGTTTAAATACAGTTGAGGCTAAAGAGCTAAAGACATGGCTAGGTCACCGAAGTATTTGCTACCTAAGCATGCAGACCTGAATTCACATTCCCGGCACATACTTAAGGAGTTAGGTGCTGCAATCTATGTCCTGGACTAGGGAA